>NC_134705.1:44608270-44910770 GCF_043290135.1 Rhipicephalus microplus
TGTTTTAACACAATATTAATGAGATCTAACAGACAGTAATGCCAAGGAATGTACAGGGGAAGGTATTAGAACCAATGGAATGTAAATAAGAAGAAAGGAAAGTGGATGAAAAAATAACCAGCCGTGAGCAGGAATCGAACCTACGACCTTCGAATAACGCATTCGATGCTCTAACCACTGAGCTACCACAGCGACCTTCCCTCCATCCACTTTTTTGAGTTTATATGTGAATTTAGAAGTAGGAGTGACAGTCAGCGTCATCTATAAGCCAAACGACGAGTGTGAAAACACTCTTATGCGCATGTTTGGCGTCACGTAGCACGTGAACTTATTATGAGCGGGCAGCTGATTAATTGTCCCTCTTATACAACCTAAACACACCAAGTCTGCCAGTACGAGACCCTCGTTCAATGAAATAAGGGAAAGAAGTGTATACCTAAGGGCTCATTTTTCCGTGTTTTAATACAATATTAACGAGATCTAACAGACAGTAATGCCAAGGAACGTACAGGGGAAGTTATTAGGACCAATGGAATGTAAATAAGAAGAAAGAAAAGAGGATGAAAAAATAACCAGCCGTGAGCAGGAATCAAACCTACGACCTTCGAATAATGCGTTCGATGGTCTAACCACTGAGCTACCACAGCGGCCTTCCCTCCATCCACTTTTTTGGGTTTATATGTGAATTTAGAAGGATGGATGGATGGATATAGCTGTACCCTTTAGATCGGGCGGCGACTAGGGCCATCAAGCCGTAATACTTAATGAACTCAAAACTATACTTATTTATTTTTTCCTTAAAAAGTGAGTTTGAGGATTCGTACTTTGCAGTGAAGAGTTTAATTTTCACTTGTGCCTTGACTTTAGCCACCAATCAGATAACCTCCTTCTAGTTAAGTCTACTTGCTTAAAGTCTATTTTGCCCTCCTGTTCCCTAAACCCCAGTGCTTTGAAAAACTCTGCGCCATCAACCTGAACTATAGGGTGAAGCCCATTACAGAACATTATCAAGTGTTCAGCAGTTTCTTCTTCCTCTCCACACGCACTGCATACTGTGTCTACCCCTTGGTATTTGGCCCGATATGTCTTGGTTCGCAGTACTCCCGTCCTTGTCTCAAACAGTAGAGAACTACCCCGAGTATTATCATAGATCCTTTCCTTGGCCATTTCCTGCTTAAAGTTCAATAGATCTCTAGGGCGGACTTCTTAATCATGCCCATTTTCCACCTGTCAGTCTCCGTATCCTTCACTTTCTTCTTAACCAATAGTTCTTTTTGGTTTGGCCTCCTGCTGTTTTCTAAGTATTCACCAGTCAACTTCCTTGTTCGCTTCCTCTATTTTGTATCGACATTCTTCATGTACAAGTAGCTGAAAACCTTCCTTGCCCAACGCTCCTCCTTCATTTCTTTCAATCGCTTCTCAAATTTTATCTTGCTGCTAGCTTCCCTGCCCTCAAATGATGTCCATCCCATATCATCTTGTACTCCCTGATTTGGTGTATTCCCGTGAGCTCCTAAAGCAAGCTTACCTATTCCACGTTGCTTAATTTCTAATCTTGCTTGAACTTCTGATCTCATGCACAAGACCGCATTGCCGAACGTTAGCCCAGGAACCATGACCCCTTTCCATATTCCTCTCACAACATCATACCTATTGTAATTCCACAGTGCCCTATTTTTCATCACTGCTGCATTCCTGTTACCTTTAGTCGTCACGTATATTTCGTGTTCCCTCAGGTACTCGGTCCCATTGCTTATCCATACGCCCAGATATTTGTATTTATCTGTTATCTCTAGCGTGACGTCCTGTATCCTAAGCTCACTACCTTCGTTGTCATTGAAAATCATGACTGCTGATTTTTCCTTACTGAATCTAAAATCTAACCTATCTCCCTCATTACTGCAGATGTCCATCAATCTCTGCAAATCTTCCTTGTTGTTGGCCATTAGCACTATATCATCTGCGTACATTAATGTGGGTAGTGCCTGATTGATAAGTTTTTCTTGTTTGACTAAAGAGAGGTTGAAGCCCAGCCCACTTCCCTCTAATTTTGCCTCTAATCCTTGTAGGTACATCATGAATAATAAGGGTGACAGGGGGCACCCCTGCCTAAGCCCCCGTTTTACCTCTGCAGGCTTGGATACCTGTTTTTCCCACTTTATAACTACCTTGTTACCTTTATAGATACCCTTTAAAAGATTAGTGACTACATGTTTCACGCCGAGTGTGTCCAGTATTCCCCACAATTTCTCTTGAACAACGTTATCGTACGCTCCCTTAATATCCAAGAATGCTAGCCACAGGGGCCTGTGTTCCTTTTCTGCTATTTCGATGCACTGCGTCAGTGAGAACAGATTGTCTTCCAACCTCCCTGTGTATCCGAAACCCATTCTGGAGTTCCCCCAGCACCCCCTCATCTTCTATCCATGCCCGCAGTCTTTCCTTTATAATCTGCATCGCCAGCCTGTAGACCACTGATGTCACTGTTATAGGACGGTAGTTGTTTATGTCAGCCTTGTCCCTCTTTCCTTTATAGATCATGCTCATCCTGCTAAGTTTCCATTCATCGGGAACTTCACCATCGATTATTATTTTGCTCACTGCCTCTCTCAAAGCCTGCTTAGACTTCGGACCTAATGTCTTTATCAGCCTAATTGGAATGCCATCTGGGCCTGTTGAAGTACTACTAGGAACCCTTTTCTCAGCTCTTTCCTACTCTCGTTGCGAAAATGGAGCCATTGCACCACTTGATTCGTCCTTGTCTATTGTGGTGCATAAAGTACTTCTTTGTTGAAATTTTTCTGTCACCCTTGCTCTTATATATTCAATAGCTTCGTCCCCTTCTAGCCTGGCACCTTGGGCTGTAGGTATAAAACTCTGCTCTAGGCTCGTCTCATTTCTTGGGGAGTTTAGATGGTTCCGAAATTTCGCAGCTGCCTTTCTATCTTTTTTATGTACTTCGCCAGCCACTGAGCTCCCTTTCTTCTAATCTTTTCATTGATCAGAAGGGATGCAGCCCTTCGACAGCTTAGAAAGGTTTCCCATTTTCTTTCAACATCATCTGTCGGTTCACCCCGCTGCTTAGCATGTCTGTGTTCCCTAGAGGCTTCTTGACGTTTTGCTATGGCTCTCTTAACTTCCTCATCCAACCAACTTTTGGGTTTGTGTCTTCTTTTCTGGGGTGACTTGTTACGCGTCTTAGCAAGCTCTAGCTCAAAGAGTCTAATTAGATTCATGTATGTCCACACGGTCTTATTATCCTCCGTGATTACCTTCTCAATTTGTTGAAGTAGGAGGGACAGTCAGCGCCATCTATAAGCCAAACGACGAGTGTGAAAACACTCTTATGCGCATGTTCGGCGTCACGTAGCACGTGAACTTATTATGAGCGGGCAGCTGATTAATTGTCCCTCTTATACAACCTAAACACACCAAGTCGGCCAGTACGAGACCCTCGTTCAATGAAATAAGGGAAAGAGGTGTATACCTAAGGGCTCGTTTTTCCGTGTTTTACCACAATATTAATGAGATCTAACAGACAGTAATGCCAAGGAATATACAGGAGACGTTAGTAGAACCAATGGAATGTAAATAAGAAAGAAAAGTGGATGAAAAAATAACCCGCCGTGAGCAGGAATCGAACCTACGACCTTAGAATAACGCTTCGATGCTCTAACCACTGAGCTACCACAGCGGCCTTCCCTCTATCCACTTTTTTGGGTTTACAAGTGAATTTAGAAGTAGGAGCGACAGTCAGCGCCATCTATAGGCCAAACGACGAGTGTGAAAACACTCTTATGGGCATGTTTGGCGTCACGTCATATATATATATATATATATATATATATATATATATATATATATATATATATATATATATATATATATATATATATATATATATATATATATTTACTATAATGAAGATCACTGCTGTACTGAAAGGTAGAGTGTATCACTACTTCTCAGGCAGGAAGACGACGACATTCGTGGTTGGTGCATCATGGCGCTACACGACCTTCTGCAACAAACCATACGGTCTATTCAAGGGGTGCTGCGACGAAATGCCTCATTTTAATTGGTGGAACGTGCTGGATATGTATATATATGCATAAATATATACATATATATATATATAAATATAAATATATATATATATATATATATACATATATATATATATATAGAAGAATAACTGCGGTTGCCGCAAGGTTATAAATATGAAAGTAGATGCGCTTTCACATAACAACTGTTTATTATTAAACAGCGCATCTACGTTCATATATATATATATATATATATATATATATATATATATATATATATATATATATATAGGCAGGCATGGCTTTGAGTGGCCGTAGCGTTGCATATAGTCCAGCAGATCCTTAATGAGCGGTCACAACGTGGTTTATTTCGACGTTTCGGCCTAGAGTCTGGCCTTCATCAGGATTAAAGATACAGTTTGTTGGTGCTCAGCTTTATACAATCTCAAATCAGAGGGCAAGGAAAGAGGAAAAAAGGACAGAAAAGAAAAAAAGGAAAAAAAGGGAAAAGAAAAGAAAAAGAAAGAAAGAAGAAAAAAGAGAAGAGAAAATATACGGTGGACGCCCATCGGGTGCCCCCCTTCCACTCTTCCTTCCACTTCCTCCCTCCACTCTTCCCTCCACTTCCCCTTCATCTCTCTCCCCCTCTCCCATTCACTTTTCTGATGTCAGCGGTCTGTGTATGTTTCCGTTCACTAACGCATTTCTCCCGATCAGATGGCCCCTTCTGGCACTGGCGGTTCGGTATGGGGCAAAAAAGAGCTTTTCAGGAAGTCCTAAGCCTTTAACTACTCGGAGTCCCCTAAACAATTCGTCGTAGAAGGAGGGGTGCCGCGTATTGTGGCAGAGGCTGCTAAGCGGGCATTTTAGGAAGTTCTAAGCCTTTAACTACCACGCGCCCTGTCAAAATTTCGTCGTAAAAAGAGGGGTGCCCTGTATTATGGTAGTCTGTGCAAGCGGGTGCAATGCGAATTCCTTGCCCGTTTCTGGATCACGCGTGTAGTGGGGGCCTCCCGGCTGTGCACAGGGTTGCTGTTGGGCATGTCATGCATGGCACAATTGATTGGGTAGTAAATCAAAACAGAAAACAGACGACAGCTGCACTTAGGAAGAGTAGTTACACTTGGAATTGTTTTGGGTGGCCCAGTGCCATTCGCAGCTGCAGTGCCATTAACTCAGTTACTATATTCATTGTTGCTGTTATTGTTTTCTAATGCTTTAATTGCTGCAAGTGTACCAGGATTCTCATTTATTTTTCTATCGAGGGTGTTTAATCGGTGGATAAGTTATGACGCTCGTTGTTCACGTTCTCGATTTCATTCTAATCCCGTCTCTAAGAGCGTTACTGATAGTTTGTCGAATGCATGGTCGGGAAGATTGAGATGTTTTGATAGAGGTAGACTTGGGGCTGATTTCGCATGGGCTCTGTGATTATTGAAGCGAATCCTAAATGATGTTTCTGTTTGTCCGATGTACTGCATACCACACACGTTGCATTCGAGTAGGTATACTACATGGGAGGAATCGCATGTTTGGTGTCCTCGTATGTTAATCGAAAACTTGGATTGCGTGCTGGTTGCTTTGTCTGTTTCTCGCATTGCCTTACATACAAGAAATCGTGGCTTTATACAAGGGCGGCATGAATTATTGGGGGGAGATGTGTTAATTTGGGAGTGGACAAGGGTGTCTTTGAGGTTACGTGGTCGTCGGTAAACGACGCCTGGAGCGGATGGGAATGCGCGTTTCAGACGTTCACTTTGTTCCAGAATGTTGTAATGTCGTTTAAGAATTTTGTTTACATTGGGGAAGTTTGTGCTGTAAGTCAAGCAGAAGTTTGTTCGTTGTGGGTCTTCTTGTGGTGGTCGCTTCATAAATAAGTCTTCACGCTTAAGCCCCACACCCACCCAACATCACAGATGAATTCCCGACGATCAGCGAAACTGTGACTCCCGTGAGCCACAAGCACCCCCTCACCATCATCAACAGCGCACCATTACTAGGGGGGAAGTCTGCGGAACAGCCAACACGCATCCCTCCATTGCGGATGTCGAGACCAAAAGCACTACACGACAGCACCACTACACCACTTCTCAAAGGGAAGCCTGCCGAACTACGAAACCGCGTCTCCCTATTGCGGACCCCGGAACTGCCAACGAACACGTTCGCCGGGAGTCCAACGCCAAAATCCTCCCCGCAACGACGAAGGCCTGCCGGACATAACTACAACCTGCGCACCTCATCAGTGCCATCCCCGCACCCAAAAGAAGATTGACTTCTGAAATGTAAGTCCAGCTCATCGCTTCCCAGTTGCAGTGCCACTTTCCTTAAAGTACGAAAACTTGCTGACAAACGAATTAGACATGAAATGCATAAATCAACATTGAAAGTGTACCTTCGTGCTAGAATAGCCCCCAAGGGTATGACACTCTTCCTCACACCAGCCGCTACAAATCTAGATGAACACGACCAAATAACATGGAAAAACGTCCTCCTTGAGGCATCTCTTAAAATAACAGAAATCGCTCTGAATCACAGTGATAAGCAGGTAAAGAAACTGGTCGCTATGACCAACACCATTCTCCGCCACAACACTTTATCGAACGAAGAAATCACGCGATTAACAGAATTTGAACAGAATAAATACCAAGCTATCATGGCCACAAAAATTCATAAACTCAAAAGAGACGTTGTGCCCAAACCCGCGTTCCCTGATATAGTTCCTTATCACTACAACACCACCACCCAGGAAATCACTAATGGTACAAACGAGCACCCATCTAGGAACACACCCTGTTACACTCTGGTTGTAAACTTATCGGACACAAGCTTGTCACCTGACGAAGAAAAACTGCTATCTAAGGGACTAAGCTTCTGCCCGACCACAAAATTTTTCGATGAGTTCCACTTGCTCCGAGACCTCGACAACTTCGCTCGAAGCTTAATGTAGCGCAAATATTTCTTGGACAGGCCTTCTAACCACAAAACAATTCACCGTCGTAAATCAAATGATTGGACACCGAACAGTTATGGAGACAAGTGCTTGGACCTTTATATCACCGCAGTACAGAAAGATATAGTACACGAATACCACAGACAGAAAGGAAACCGAGAAAACTTGACAAAATCTGAAAAAATAAGTATGAAATATTTCGCATCTAGGACAGATATAACAATAAAACCCGCTGACAAAGGAGGAGCAATTGTAGTCCTTAATACAACCAACTACTTACAAGAAGCATACCGCCAACTAGATAACTCAAAATTTTACGAACGCCTCCCAGGTGATCCGACAGACGAATACAAACGTATCGTATCAACAGAACTAAAGAAACTGTTGGATGCAGAAAAGATAACCAACACTGACCACAAACTGATGCAAGCAGCATACCCTCGTCCAGGTCCCTTCTACATCCTCTCGAAAATTCATAAACCCGGTAACCCAGGTCGACCAATCATATCAGGCATCGGTACAATAACTGAACCCATAACAGGGTACGTGGACATACTAATAAGCCATATTCTCTGCACCCTCGCGTCGTACATAAAAGACACCACACATTTTCTTCGAGACATTGCAGGTATCTGTGTGCCGAAAAACTCGTACTTGGTTACTCCTGATGTCTCTTCATTATACACAAATATTTCTCACGATGACGGCATAGCTGCATTACAAAACATGTACACAAACCATAGACAATCTAACACCCCAGATTTCTCTGCCATTGCAACTTTTACGAGGGTGATCCTCGAATTAATTTTATTCGAGTTTAACCAAAAGTATATTCGACAAATCAGCGGGGCCGCTGTGGGCACCAAAATGGCACCTAATTATGCCAACATATTTATGGGAAAGCTAGAAACTGAATTTCTTGCACAAAGTTCCTTGAAACTAATGTTATACAGAAGATACATTGACGACATCTTTCTTAATTGAACCCACAGTGAGGACGAACTTCTCAGCTTTATCGACACTCACAATGCTGTACATCCGAACATACACTTCACACACACATACCCGCAAGTTACCGTAAATTTTCTTGATGTTACCATAACGATAGAAGAAGAGAAGCTCTCTACAACCCTATATCGCAAACCAACGAATCGACAACAATACCTCCATTACCAAAGCGATCACCCACGCCACTGTAAAAACAGTATTCCATACAGCCAGGCTCACCGCTTTAAGCGAATCTGTTCTAGAGACGCTGACTTTGACACGAGCTCACCGAGGCTAAACCTTATGCTCGAGAAACAAAAATACCCCCCACATGTAATTAATGACGCTGTTCAAAAAGCGAGAAAACTAAAGCGTGAAAACTTACTTATGAAGCGACCTCGACGAGAAGACCCACAACGAGCAAACTTCTGCTTGACTTACAGCGCAAACTTCCCCAATGTAAGCAAAATTCTTAAACGACATTACAACATTCTGGAACAAAGTGAACGTCTGAAACGCGCATTCCCATCCGCTCCAGGCGTCGTTTACCGACGACCACGTAACCTCAAAGACACCCTTGTCCACTCGCAAATTAACACATCTCCCCCCAATAATTCATGCCGCCCTTGTATAAAGCCACGATTTCTTGTATGTAAGGCGATGCGAGAAACAGACAAAGGAACCAGCACGCAATCCAAGTTTTCGATTAACATACGAGGAAACCTAACATCTGATTCTTCTAATGTGGTATACCTACTCGAATGCAACGTGTGTGGTATGCAGTACATCAGACAAACAGAAACACCATTGAGGATTCGCTTCAATAATCACAGTGCCCATGCAAAATCAGCCCCAAGTCTACCTCTATCAAAACATCTCAATCTTCCCGACCATGCATTTGACAAACTATCAGTAACGCTCTTAAAGACGGGATTTAAATCAAATCGAGAACGTGAACAACGAGAGTCATAGCTTATCCACCGATTTAACACCCTCGATAGAGGAATAAATGAGAATCCTGGTACACTTGCAGCAATTGAAGCATTAGAAAACAATAACGGCAACAATGAAAATAGTAACTGAGTTCACGGCACTGCACCTGCGAAGGGCACTGGACAACCCAAAACAGTGCCAAGTGTAACTACTCTTCCTAAGTGCAGCTGTCGTCTGTTTTCTGTTTTATTTTACTACCCAATCAATTGTGCCATGCATGACATTCCCAACAGCAACCCTGTGCACAGCCGGGAGGCCCCCACTACACGCGTAATCCAGAAACGGGCAAGGAATTCGCATTGCACCCGCTTGCACAGCCTACTGCAATACAGGGCACCCCTCTTTTTACGACGAATTGTTGACAGGGCGCGGAGTAGTTAAAGGCTTAGAACTTCCTAAAATGCCCGCTTACCAGCCTCTGCCACAATACGCGGCACCCCTCCTTCTACGACGAACTGTTTAGGGGACTCCGAGTAGTTAAAGGCTTAGGACTTCCTGAAAAGCTCTTTTTTGCCCCACACCGAACCGCCAGTGCCAGGAGGGGCCGTCTGATCGGGAGGAATGCGTTAGTGAACGGAAACATACACAGACCGCTGACATCAGAAAGGTGAAGGGGAGAGGGGGGAAAGAGATAAAGGGGGAAGTGGAGGGAAGAGTGGAGGGGGAAGTGGAAGGAAGAGTGGAGGGGGAGCACCCGAGGGGCGTCCACCGTATATTATTTTTCTTTTCTCTTTTTTCTTCTTTTTCTTTCCTTTTTCTTTTTTTTTCTTTTTTTTCTGTCCTTTTTTTCCTCTTTCCTTGCCCTCTGTTTTGAGATTGTATAAAGCTGAGCACCAACAAACTGTATCTTTAATCCTGATGAAGGCCACACTCTAGGCCGAAACGTCGAAATAAACCACGTTGTGACCGCTCACGGAGGATCTACTGGACTATATATATATATATATATATAAATATATATATATATATATATATATATATATATATATTTATATATTTATATATATATATATATATGTATGTGTGTGTGTACGTGTGTGTGTGTGTGTGTGTGTGTGTGTGTGTGTATTGCGACAGTTGGACAATCGCAGAAAACGCTTGCAACAATTTGCGTTCATAAAAGCGGCCACACAAATAGCAAGAAAGCCGCGCCATGGAACGCCATCCAGCACGCGCCACGATGCTACGACACGTGACCGGCAAGAGACTTGCGGTGTGCAGCAAAAGACGGACGAAGTTGGTGACAGTGAGCAAGGAATATTTTGGCTGACCATTTATTTAGCTTTGAGTTTACGGCATAGTTTCTCCCTAAATAAATAGTTTGTATAGTACCAGGTGTTATATTTATTGGTAACATTGTGGTGGAGGTGCTGGGTATGATTGCAAGCACACCAGAGGCAAGAAGGAAGCTCAGATTCCAGAAGATTGGAGCCAGCAGAATTAACAACAGGGCACCGACACATGAGTCGCCGAATACATGTGAGCAGTCCGAGTTTGGCCCCCTAATTGAACCATCAAGACCTGTCGAGACCACAAGCACAAACTTCACTGAGATGGCCACCCATTCGATGTCCTCTTCGTCTCACCTCATCTTGGATTTACCACTTACACCACAGTTCTTCCAAAGTGACACCATTGAAGATGCCGAGGACTGGTGTGAAGCCTCCGAGCGAATTACACGTTTTAATGGTTGGGACGAAGCCCGGAAACTTTGTTACGTTTACGTCAACCTGCAAGATTGGGCACGTATGTGTTTTTATTTATTTATTTATTTATTCAAAATACCTTACAGGCCCATTGAAGGGCATTGAGTAAGGGTGGCATCAGTATACAAACAAAATAACAAAAAGGGTGAAAACCAGACGAAAAAATATATATAAATAGATTACAAAAATCAAGGCGCAACAGCGTTATTCAATATTGGAGTACAACGAAATCAGGTTATCACGAGAAGTTTCACGGTTAGAAATGGATACAACATGATCCCGAAGATCGTTCCAATATGCAACTGTTCGAGGTAGTGATGATAAGTTAAATGTTAAATGCCTGCGTGGGACCATGAATGCGCATGAAACTACGTGCATAGTGAAGGCACCGGGAAGTGCGCGAAGGAGAATAAAGTGGCAAACAGTGAATTTCGTTACTATAAATGAACCTATGAAACAGACATAAAAGAGATATGTTGTGGCGTGTTTCCAGTGCCTGAAATGCAAGGTCTCGTTTTATTAGGGTAATGCTTGAATGATAATCGTAGTTTCCAGAGATGAATCTCGCTGCCCTATTCTGTATGGCTTCCAACATACGTACCAAGTAATCTTGATATGGTGCCCATGTGTATGATGCATACTGTAGCTGTGGGCGAACATAAGCAATATATGATAATTTATGACTCCCGACGATTATGAGGACAACTTCCGATGATTAGCTCTCGCCGGAAGTCGTCCCATGGCAGGAAGGACACCACGAACTGTCTTTGGTGCCATGGGACGACTTCCTATGAGAGCTAATCGCAACCTATCCGAAGACAGTCCGCAAAGAGAAGGCAGAGGCTGCTCTTCAAGTGAGGAACCAAAGGAATAACAAAAGCGTGGCCATGTACATAGAAGACATGTCGCAACTCTTTCGCCGAACCGTCCAAAACATCTCCGAGGAGAAGAAGTCGTCGCACCTAATGCGCGATGTGAAAGAAGAGATTTTTGCAGGCCTGGTGCGTACTCCACCGCGAACTGTGGCGGAATCCCGGTTTGAGGCAACGACCACGAAAAGGACTCTACAGCAACGTGAGTGACTGTACAATAGAGATTTCAGCGTCTCTTAAGTTAGGGCGGAGTCAACAACCCTTTTCACCAGCGTTGACGTCCTCCGGGAAATGGTGAGGGCTATCGTTAACAAGGAGCTCCAGAAACTGCAACTCGCCCAATGTCCTCCAGCGACGCCCTCAATCGTGGACGTTGTACGTGAAGAAGTGCGGCAAGCAATTCTTCAACCACGGCCTCAGATGCCCCACTACACGCAACCGGAACCTCAGCCACAGCTGTCGCACGCGCAAGTCGAACGGCAGGACATCAGACGCCCAAACTTTGCACAAGCTCCCGTTATGCCACCAACGTTTCCTTGCAGTAGGCCACCGCCGATGTCAGAAGCGAGGCCCCGTTAAAGTGATGTATGGCGCACTGCAGACTGGCGGCCCTTCTGCTACCTCTGTGGGGAGGCAGGTGATCTTTATCGAACATGCCACTACCGTCGGGTTAGGCTACATGGCTTCCCAGTAAATGCACCCAGACCTCGTAATGGTGAGCGCCCTTAAGAAATTGAAGACTTTTTATCTTCGGCTATGCCTCTCCAAACATTCAGCGACATGAATCGCGGTCGATTGCACGAATGCGCAATAGGTCGCCGAGTCCACGCCCAACAGTTACTTTCCTGAAGCGTCGTTCACCAAGCCCGCCACGGGACAACTAGAACCAGCGACCTATGGAGGCAAGGCCACTGATTTTCGGAAAACTGAAAACCCTCCATCGTTAACCGCATCGGACGACGACACTGACACAATAACAGATAAGACGAACAAGTGCAGTATAGGCACAGTGACATCCGAGCTACAAGTCAGAATCGACGATGTCGAGACCATAGCGTTAATAGACACTGGTGCAGACTACTCAGTAATAGGTAGCATGCTCACAAGAAGCTGAAGAAAGTGCTCACTCATTGAACCGGACCGCATAACCGTACTGGCGGAGGGCACTTAGTCAGCCCCGTAGGATTGTGCATAGCGACAGTGGGAATAAGAGGCCATGTGTACGTCAGCAGTTTTATTGTTCTCCCCGAATGTTCCCGTGAGACAATTCTGCTCATGGGCTTCCTGCAAGCAAACAGTGTCATCATCGACTTGCGGAAATCCAAGTTTCTTTCTCTACTGAGAACGCTGTTGCCGTATGTCATGCGGAGCATCCAACTGTTTCGTTTTTTCGTTTTGTGGATGAAGGCGTGACAGTGCCGCCACGTAGCAGCCTGACAGATGCTGTAAAAAGGGGCGTTTTTCGTGAATATGCTGGACTAGCCGATGGAAATATCGAACTACGACTCGCAAAGGGAATAAGCGTGGCGAGAGGTCTAGTGAACCAGCGGAGCGGATATACTGATGTGCTATTAACTAACTTTACCAACAAGGTACAGCATGTGGCGAAGGGAAAACTGTAGCATCACTTCATGCTTACGAACAAGTCTCAGATGTTTGCACCATAGAAAATGCACCAACGACATTCTCAACAGTGGACAGTGTCCCCCAGAAAGTAGGTATTGACTGAGAGCTTTCATACCTGCAGAAAAACCAGATTGTGGAGTTATTCAAGGAATTGGCAGAGTGTTTGTCCTCTTCATCGAAAGTCGGACGTACTCCCGTAGTACCACGTCGTATTGTAATCGAAAGACATGTTAGATCAGTATGTCAGCATTCATACCGAAGAGCTCCGAAAAAAGGGATTGATGGATTGATATGTAAGGTTTAACGTCTCCAATCTATCATATTATTATGAGAGACGCTGGAGTGGAGGGCTCAGGACATTTCGACCACCTGGGGTTCTTTAACGTGCACCCAAATCTGAGCACACGGGCCTACAACATTTCCGCATCCATCGGAAAGGCAGCCGACGCAGCCAGGATTCAATCCCGCGACCTGTGGGTCAACAGCCGAGTACCTTAGCCACTAGACCGCCACGGCAGAGCTGAAAGAAAAGGAGGCAATAAAGAAGCAAGTACAGGAGATTCTCGACAACGATGTCAAACAGCCCTCGAAAAGCCCATGGGCATCACCGGTAGTACTTGTGAAGAAAAATGACAACACCATCTGGTTCTGTGTTGACTAAAAAAAAACTCAACCTCGTCATGAAGCGGGAAGTGTACCCACTCACACGAGTCGACGATATGTTAGAAAAGCTGCGCAATGCTCACGTTGTTCGTCGTAGGACCTAAAAAGCGGGTACTGCCAAACAGAAGTGAACGAGATCGTGAGAAGACGGCATTTGTGACCCCCGACTGACTCTGAGTTCAAATTACTTCCATTTAGTTTGTGTTCTTATCCCGCTACCTTCAAGAGGATGATGGATATTGTACTTCCCAGCCTCAAAAGGCAGTCATGTCTTGTCTATCTTGATGACGTAGTAATGTTTTCCACTACGTTCGAACAGCACGTACAGAGATTGTGAACGGTACTGGACGCTATTAGCACGGCACGCTGCACTTACGATCAAACTCGAAAAGCCTCAATTTGGATTCTGTGAGCTTCGTTCCTCGAGCGCATTGTCAGTTCTCACGGTGTCCGCCCAGACTCAGATAAGATCACTGCGGTTGAAAATTTCCCAAGGCCAAGAGACGAAAGGGCTATGCTACTTTTCCTGGGTCTTTGTGCTTACTATAGACGCTTCGTTGAAAACTTCTCCAAGATTGCGGAACCACTGACACGGATTACGAAGAAAGGTGTACCATTCATTTGGCAGCAAGAGCAAGAAGACGCTTTCTTTGAGTTACGACGGTGTTTGCAGTCACCTCCCATACTCGCTCATTTTGGTGAAGATGCCAAAACAGACATTCATACGGACGCCAGCAACGTTAGCCTCGGTGCTATTCTTGTTCAGTAGAACAGGGAAGAAAAAGTTATAGATTACGCAAGCCGCAGTTTGTTGAAAGCTGAGTATAAATGTTTAGCTACAGAAAAGGAATGACTCAGAGTTATATAGGCCATCAGTAAGTTCCATTCATTATTATACGGTAGACCATTCCGAGCCATAAGTGACCATCATTCACTGTGTTGGCTTGTGAACCTCAAGGATATTTCCAAAAGACTTGCTAGATGGAGCCTGCGTCTACAGGAATAGGAAGTCTCTGTAGTCTACAAGTCTGGCCACAAGCACAATGACGTGGACTGCTTGTCACGAGCACTAGTCCAGACCTCATCTCCTGAGCATGAACAAGATTCCGCATTTCTTAAAGCCGTGAATGAGTCGGAGATGGCTCATGATCAGCGAGTGGACCTAGAATTGCTTCTGCTCATTCAATACTTAGAGGGGCAGCAAGTTGAAGTACGGCTAGTTTTCTTCCGTGTACTATGTTGCTACGTCCTCCGCAACAAGGTTCTCTACAAGGGAAACTTCAAACACGTCAGTGAAACGTTCCTGCTTAATACCATCGTCACTACGAGTGGGAATTTTAGGAGCGTGTCATGATGACCTATTGGCAGGTCACTTGGGCGTTAGTAAGACATTTGAAAGAATCCGCCAGATATAATACTGGCCAAAATTGATGGATTAATTACAGCATTATGTCAGGTCACGCCGAGAATGCTAAAGACGCAAAGTACCGCCCCTAAAGTCCGCAGGTCTTTTGAAACCCATAGAGCCACCGAAAGTCCCATCTGAGCACGTCGGAATGAATTTGCTTGAACCATTTTCTATGCCATCGTTCGGGAAGTGCTGGATATATGTAGCAACTGACTACATGACCCGGTTCGCCGATACATCATCTCTCACAAAAGGAACAGCAAATGAAGTGGCTCAGTTTTTTGTGACCCAGATAGTGCTGCGACATGGCACTCCTAAAGTCCTTATAACTGACAAAGAAACTGCGTTTACTGCCAGGCTTGCACAGTTTGTCATGAAACTAACGCACACCGTACCATACGCGAACTAATGGTTTAATTGAAAGACTGAACAGGACGCTTGCTGACATGATCGTGGACGCCGAGCATCGGACTTGGGACACCACATTACCGCATACTACATTTGCATACAATCATAATCCTTATCATCATCATCATCATCATCGTTAGCCTGACTACGTCCACTCCAGGACAAAGGCCTTTCCCATGTTCATGTTCCGCCAGTTAACCTGGTCCTGTGCTTGCTGCTGCCAATTTAAACCCGCAAACTTCTTAATCTCATCTGCCCTCCTAACCTTCTGTCTCCCCCTAACCCACTTGCCTTCTCTGGGAATCCAGTTAGTTACCCTTAACGACCAGTGGTTATCCTGTATACGCGCATCATGCCCAGCGCATGTCCATTTCTTCTTGATTTCAGCTATGATATCCTTAACCCCCGTTTGTTCCCTAATCCACTCTGCTCTCTTCTTGTCTCTTAAGGTTACACCTACCATTTTTCTTTCCATTGCTCGCTGCGTCGTCCTCAATTTAAGCTGAACCTTCTTTGTAAGTCTCCAGGTTTCTGCTTCGTTGCATACAATACCTCAGTACAAAACACAACCCACTTCACGCCTTCTCAACTTGTTTATTGGCGGACAGTAATGACGACATTAGACGCGATGCTGCATGTCAACAGCACGAATGAAGAGAACTCTGACATGAGAGAAGATATAGAAAGGGCAGCAGAGGCGAGACAACTAGCACGGAACCGCATCATTCAACAGCAGGACGTGGACGCGCACCGTTACAATCTAAAACGAAGGGACATTCAGTACTCCCCTGGAAACCAAAAGTAGGTCTGGATATCTGTACGTGCACGTTGCCTACCAGGAAAGCTTATTCGGCACTATTTTGGCCCTTACAGAGTTCTTCGTCAGCTAGGCCCATTAAACTACGAAGTGATTTCTGAAGGTCAAGTATGCATACCACGGCGCAGGAATCTCCTGGAAGTTGTACATGTAGTAAGGATGAAACCGTACTACGACAGGATTTGAGCAAGCGAACTCAATCACGTCGTCTAACACTAGGACAAGCACTATTGTTTAGAAACTGTCAGCTGGCTGTACGCATCGGGGCGATGCGTGCTCGAAGGGGGACTAATGCCACCGCTAATCGCAGAAGACGCGTGAAACAATTTGCGTTCGTAAAAGCCGCCCCACAGGTAGCAAGAAAGCCGCGCCATGGAACGCCGTCTTGCATGCGCCACGAAGCTACGCAACGGGACCGGCACGAGACCCGAGGTGAAGAGAAAGAGACCGATGAAGTTGGAGACAGCGAGCAAGGGACATTTTGGCTGACCATATAGTTTTGAGAGTTTACGGGAACAGGTTCACCCTGAATAAATGGTTTGTATAGTACCAGGTGCTACAAATATCGGTGACAATATATATATTGTAAAACAGTAGCAGCGTGTATATATATATATATATATATATATATAATATATATATATATATATATATATATATATATATATATATATATATATATATATATGTATTAGTCACCAGATGAAGCGAACGAGCAAACGAAAAACGATACTTTATTGGCAATAAAGCATCGTTTTTCGTGGGCTCGTTCGCTTCATCTGGTGACTTATAACTCGACCCGAATCCAGGAAGACTTTCAGGATATATATATATATAGTGGTGCTTGAAGAAAATTTCATTTATTACGTCGACGTTTCGGTGACAGCCTGGCCTTTATCAAGACAAAATGTACACAACTAACGGGAGGGGAAGAAAATGAGAGACAAGAGGGGGGGAGTGGGAAGGTGGGACAAGTTTACTTAGTGGCTCTTAGCAGGAGGGCCCAAAGATACTACCGCTGATGACGAAGCGCTTCACCAGAGAGCTTACTTATGCAATGGCTATTACTCTTGATTGAATGTCGTCTCTGGCTTGTTGCATGTAGGGCGGTACATAGAACTGGTGCAAGTTAAAGACAGCTGATGTGAAATAAAGCTGGCTCAGTGAAAAATGGGAGCCGAAGTGAATGCAGCTGAACATGCGGCATCAGAAAGTGGGTGTGTGAGCTTTGCATGAATATATGTTAAGGTGGAGCCTGCCTACAGCAGGCTTTTTGTAGCCTGGAAATTCAGGGCCTAAAAGGCTTGGTCTTGCACATATCTTTCTCACCTATGAAATCACTGTGTTTAGTGTATCTAGCTACAGACGTAAGAAGGCACTGCAGTGGTTTACACAATGCGATTGTGTTCTTGTGTTTTTTTTGCCAATGCAGTCACTCTGTGTGATGAACGTATGGTGCGGAGCTATATAGACATAGTCAGGTGACCCATGGTGGTGTTTTTTGTCTCCTGCACTACGGCAATCGTGTATTGCCAAACAAATCAATAATTAAAAACATAGAGTGCAGCTGTATGAAGAAATCAGATTCATAGAAGGATTAGTTTGTGAAAGACATGGGTTGAACTGTTGTCTGTATTGTTCATGCTTCTTCGATCTCTTACTCAACCACACTAACCAGCCACTGTCAGCCATTAATCAAATAATAACACGAAGTTGAAAAAGTTGCCATGTGTGTTATTGGATGTTTCAGCGAGTCAGTTCTCCATGTTGTCTCTACATTCGCTGTTAATTGGTTTGATGTCTATATACAACGTTGATGCAATGTGATTATTTGATTGTTGCTACCACATTAATAACATCACATTAGGGAAACATGATATTTGGAATGTTGTTGCTTCATTAAAAACAACACGTTAGGACAACGTCATTATTTGAATGTTGCTGCAACTATTAAAACACTGTGTTATGGCAACGTAATACTATAAACGTCGGTGCAATGTTATATTTGAACGTCTAACGTTGCCTCACATTCGTTACATTCAAACCACGTTGAATCAACGTTCTGCGTTACCTTGGTGGAGTTACAAAGGTTTCTCGCATGCCGCGATGGCACTCTCATTTCTCTCGTCCAGACAAAAGAGCTGGAAGCTAAGCTGACAGGGAAGGCAGGGCCAAAGAAACAACCACGCCTCGTGATTTTAAGCATTTTTTTCTAATGCGCGGCTTTCTAAGAGAGATCGCGTGCGCATATGTGGACAAGTAGCGGTCCCGCAGCGATCTCTGTAACTTGATTTTTCAGCTCACAGTCACACAGAAGATTTTTGTCTCACAAGCAATGGGGCCGACGCCTATGGCGGGATTTCTGCGACACGAGCTCTCCAAGTTTATCGCGTTAAAATAACTTTTTATAGAGAACCGAAGCTTGAGTTTGCAAAGCGATGACAACGCCACACCTGGTCCTGTCGTCGAGCTCCCGAACACTTGAGGAGAAACGCGAGAGAGGTCGCAGGCGAGTGAATGTGGTTTGCCGAAGCGTGCGAGGCGTGCACAACGCGTTCTATAGTCGGTGCAGCGAACTTGGGCGCCGTGCCATCAGCCTGGCGCGCTAAAACGAGACGCTCGCTGTGTGATGTTGTCTTTCCGCGATAGAAGGAGTGGCCCGGCGTAACTATTGTGTTGTGGGCTGCCACAAGAATGCAGAAAACACCAAGAGACGCTCTCCAGGTGCAAAGTTGTATCAGTTTCCTACCAAGTCATAGCTGGCGAACACAGCCGCGGTCTAAAAAATAGAGCAAAAATAACAAGAGAGCCCCAAAAAAGAACAAAAGGCGAGCACTTCAACTTGGCTCGCTGTAGTTAAACTTAGCTTGCTCCTTCGCGACGACGTCAACAGGTCATGCGCGGCACGAAGGACCATACTCTAAATCTTCTCGGACATTTTAGCGCCATGACCTTATAACTTTGGTTTTACTTATTTTTTTTCAGCACGCCGCAAACGTTTGCACATGACAGTACATGGCTGCAATTGCTAGATACCGCATAAAAGCTACAATTTTAGGCTTTCCATAAAGGTCAACACAGCACATCAATAGAGTATGCGGCTTCATGCGGGCAGAATGAGACTTACTTTGAGGCATACGTCGTATACGGTGCTATCAGGAGTGGCCCGAGAAATGAATTCCGCACTGACTCATCCATGCTCCTCTTCCGTCATCTGCCCCACATCATAAACTTGACTAACGAGCTTTACTGCTTTTGTCCGATTCGCCTCTAGTAAGTGCTTGTGCAGCTCAGAGATCTTAGGTGAAGTCGCACGGCAGGCGTTACACTGTGAGGTGAGTCAAACGCAGCGCGCGCTCCCAGCACGAGCACGTTAGCGAGCGGCAGTGCTTTGGAGCGAAGGGAAAACGCGCCTTCTATATCCCCGTTTTCTATTTTTCTACAAAAGATGACGCTGTCTGTCCGGAGTCGCATCGCCACCTTACGTTGCTTTGGATTCTTAGCGGCCTATCGACAGCAGCTTCGACTATATGCTGTCATGCTCATCAGCAGAGACGCGCTATTTAATCGGTATACAATTTTGACTTTTGTAAAAGATGTGCAAAGTTTCCCCCTCCCCCCAAATTGGGACGTGATCCGTTGCGCGACTTTAATAAAATGACCGCGTTTGCTGCATACATGACCGCGAACAATTCAGTTTGTTTCGGCTACAGCTACTTCGCTGTACCCCTTTGTTTTTCATACCTATGAGTTCGAAGGAGCCGCAATGTAGAGCTGTGGGCAAGTTGGAACTGGTGCCTTCTTGCAAACATTTAGGCGCGAACAAGACAAAGCTCCAAGAAGAGTACGCAAACAGTGCTCTCAAACAACTGAAGGATAATGAAGGATATTTCAACCACTCTTCAAACTATACAACGCATGCGCACAAATACCAGCAATCGATGACCTCATGCACAGTATACTTACTTCAAAATCTAAAATGCAAGCAGATGGCCAAAAAATGTAACCTTTTCGCGCATCTTTAATGAAGTACCGCTCGCGAGTTTCTCTTCTATATCAATGTGCATGATAACACGGTTATCGCTGTTTGCGTTCAGGGCTTTTTCTTTCCACTTCTTTGTGCGCCTTCTAGTTCACACTAAAAATTTAAAAAGTTAGCTTGTCTTATGGCACGGAGCTTCCAGTCTTTATACAGCCTTGTCACATTATAATTGGCCGCTTTTCCTGCCTCATGCACTGGCGCTCTTTGGCCATCAAATGGCGCTTACGCCGAACGTGCCATACATCATCATTATCATAACGTAGCACTTCCTTGCCGTATTCTTGTGTTGTGCTAATAAAGGGCCAGAATGTAGGCTGGCCCATTGTGCATAGTTCACTACATTTGCTGTTTAGTGCGACTTTGTTCATGTTCGAACAGCACTTCACAAGTGTCAGCTGTGGTAATGAGTGGCTTTGCTTCTATTGACTGACCTGTTTCCCAGAGCACATATCTATTTCAAAGTTACATTTCATCCCGCATAGGAAGCAAGTATGGTCCAAGGATGACCATTGGAGCAGTCCAATGAACCAACTTCAAATCTGACATCGAAGATGCTTGCAGCGATGGCCTATGATCTGGGTTACAGCAAACAATTAAGAGCACAGTGCAAAACGCCACTCGCACGGTGACAATATATTCCACACAAAACGACTTTGACATCGAGTTAAAGTGACCCCGAGCACTTCGACGCCGGGCGGAGCGTCGGTATTGGCGTACAAAATAAATTCGCGATCTTAGGGCAGCCAGAAGGATGCAAAAGAATATTCGGCGTCGCTTAGATAGATTAGTTTCGGAACTATGGATGCTCGTGCTATTTCTATGGAGGCAAGAATCGATGTCGCAGAAAATTTCTGTGCGCAGATCGCCAACCAAGCCACTCGTCCCGATTCTCCAGTGAGAGGTGACGTCCCTAGTTCTCGTGACTACCACATGGACCTTCCCTTTACAATGGAGGGTCTCGAGGTGGCACTAGCTCTCTGTAGGCGTTCAACGTCTCCGGGCCTAGATGGTATTCCGTACTGAGACATGTGCAACCTTGGGGAAGGTGCAAGAGGAGAACTGATGAGCCTTTACAACATCGCGTGGCAGGATGACAATGGTCCTGACGACTGGAGAGTAAGCCGCTTGTTACCCATCTTGAAGCAGTGCAAATCCGCACTCGGACTCACCTCATACCACCCAATATCACTGGCCAGCTGCGTAGGGAAGATAATGGAACGGATGAAACTACGCCGCCTGGAGTGGTATCTTGAATACTACAAGATTTACCCGAATTCTATGGCTGGTTTTCGACGCGAATGCTCTTCCATTGACAATGTCGTTGATCTAGTTTCGTACGTTCAGCACGAAATATCCCGTAAGTGACTATCTACAGCTTTGTTTCTAGATGTGAAAGGCGCGTATGTTAATGTACTACATGAAGCCATTTTGGGTGCTCTTGTGGTATTTGGCATTGGTGGTGGAGTCTTCTGTGAATTTCAAGTTACGTGGCTGCAAGATCAGTCTGTGTTAACATAAGATGGCCCAACTACGCGATGCTATACTTCCAGGAGTGTTCCTCAAGTCGGAGTTCTTAGCCCGACGCTATTCAATCTTGCCCTACTTGGCCTTGCTGACTACTTGCCACGTACCATCAAAATCTCATTATACGCAGACGACATCGTTGTCTGGACGTCGGCAGTAATACGTCCTCACATACTTTTCCGGCCTCAAAGAGCAGCAACTCTAATTGTCAAGTACATGTTAAAACAAGGTCTTAGCATATCACCAGAAAAATGCGCAGTGGTGGCCTTCACTCGCAAAGCAATCACTCCTTATGTCATCTCAATCTGCGGGTGACCAATTACTGACGCCAGAACCCACCGATTTCTGGCATCATTATTGATAGGGACTTCTATTGGAGTCCCCATGTGGCCTAAATGAAGAAGTGCCTGACTGCTATTTGCCAATTGTTCAAGTTCCTGGCAGGTAAGACGTGAGAAATGTCAGTGCCGCAATGATGGAACTCTACAGAGCCCTGTTTCTAGGTTTCCTGAGATATAGCTTGCCCTGCTTACCAATACCCACAAGACCAATGTTCGTGTTCTACAGGGAGTACCAGTGGCAGTACCAGTACTGACCACTCCACGGCATATACAGCAGCTGGACTAGCTGCTTTAGCCATTACAAGCCGAAGCACTGAGAGTGTGTCTTGGTCGGCCCAGATATTCGTCAACAAAGCAGCAATTGCAATTGCTGGTGACTATTCAATACAAACAGACATTGTTGTAGAAGCCCTGAGAAGGCATATCAGACACTTTGCACATGCTCCCTGTCATCCCCTCTCACTGTTGCCGTCAGAGAGGTGCCAAGCATCGTTCGGTAAAATGATACTGAAGTATAACGAGAAACTTCCCTCGCGCGTCACTCGTGCATCTAAACCATCGATACCCCCTTTGGTGTCTTATTCGACCAACAGTGCATATTAGTGTACCATAGATTCGGAGGAAATCTGGCCTTTGATCGCCCGTGTTGAAACCGCTGTCTCTTCTTCTTTTGCACGAGAAAGATTCAGACAGTGTACTTATATATAACGATGGCTCCACGAACCGCCAGTGTTCGTCATGTGCATTAGCTGTCCCAGCTAGAGGTGTTACCATCAGCTTTAAGACTGACCCCTATAAGGCATATACAGCAGTGGAACTAGCTGCTTTGCGCACTGCTCTTTGTGTGGTCAATCGGGAACCACCGCAACAACGGTCGATTTTCAGCGACTCAAGGGCTGCCCTACAATCTGTGCTCTCAGCGCTGTGTCACGGGCCGTGCGAACAGCTTGTTTATGAAATTCGTTGCGTTCTCTACACTTCACACGAGAAAGGGCATAATGTGACATTTCAGTGGCTGCCAAGTCACTGAGGCATCTTAGGAACAAACATGCCGATACTGCCGTGCGGGCAGCTCTTGAAGGAACACGAGAACAAGCCATACCACTTTCGCGGACCGATGCAGCCAGTAATCTTCAACGACTTGCGCATAAAATCAAGTTTTCACTATGGAGCCCACCAAGCAATGAGACGAATCGTCAACACCACCGTCCTCTTTGCTGGCTCTCCGCATGCCCACTGGGCTCGACCGAAGAGCAGCCACGCTTCTTCATCGCTTATTGCTAGGAGTGGCATTTACAAAATCCCATTCCTTTGTCACAGGAATGGCCGACAACGCTCACTGCGACGCCTGTCATTGCAAAGAGACACTACACCACATCCTGAGCGACTCTCCGTTGCACGACATCCAGAGACAGTCACTGGCGTCCGTTTTGCGTGCATCGACAACAGCCAAATGTCTGTGGACACTATTCTTTGAAGTGCCCGAGAGAAGACATTGCATCAGAAGGCGACAAAAGCTCTGATGAAATTCCTACACGTTATGGGCTTAAACGAGCGGCTGTACCAGCGATGTCACAGACCACGAAAGACAAGATTTAGACTATGACTGAGTATGCGCGCGTATGATGCCAAATGTGCTGCGTTTATATCTCTTTCCTCTCTGCTCTCTATCTTTCATCTCCCCCACCCCCTCCCATGCGCAAGGTAGATACCGGCTGCCTATAGGGTGGCTAACCTTCCTACCGTTCTTTTCTTCTTATTTTCTTTTCTTCCTTCCTGACTACGCCCTCGGCAGGGCGATAGCCTCTTTCATGATCACACTTGAGGAAGTGGCTGTAACAGCATTGTCACACACCGCGAAAGACAAGACTCGACTATGACTGAGTATGCGCGCGTGTGCTGCCGAATTTGCTGTGTTTATCTCTCTTCCCTCTCTGCTCACTATCTTTCATCTACCCCATTCCCCTCCTAAGCGCGCGAAGGGTAGCAAACCGGCTGTCTATAGGCTGGTTAACCTCCCTGCTGTTCTTTTCCTTCTATTTTCCTTCCTTCCTTCCCGACTACGTCCTCTGCAGGGCGAAGGCCTTTTTCATGATACGCCAATCAACCGGTCTCGTGCTTTCTCCTGCCATGTTATACCTGCGGACTTTTTAATCTCATCGGGCCACGTAATTTTTGTTCTCCACTTCGTGTATTTTCCTTCTCCGGGAATCTAGTCAGTTACCTTTAATGCCCAGCGGTTATCCCTCCTACGTGCTACGTGGCCGACCCGAGTTTATTTTCTCCATTTGTTTTTTTTGGTTTCAACAAGAACATCCTTAACTTCTTTTCGTTCCCTGACGCACTCTGCTGCCTTTTTGTCTTTTAAGATTACACTTTTCCTTTCTCTTCGAATCGCTCAGTGCGTCGTCTTCAATTTAAGCTGAACTCTGTTTGTTAGCGTCCAGGTTTCTGCGCCGTAACTACCAGCAAGATGCAAGTATTATATACCATTACCTTGAGCGTTACTGGTAGGTTAGCCTTAATGAGTGTAGAATGCTTGGCGATCATGATCTACCAAAAATTTTTTGTTTACTTACTTCAATCTCATGATTCGCCTCTACGTTTACTACGTGTTTCAAGTAAACGTAATCTGTTACAACTTCAAGTGCACTGCTACCTATCTCGCTTTTCTCTTCCTAGGTTGTTGTACATTTCATTTTCTTCAGAATTATTTCAGTTCTACTTTTCTACTCACCTTGTCTAGTTCAGAAACTATGAATCGCCATTCGTCTTCTGGAAGACTGAGCACTGCATTGTCATAAGGGAAGCACAGGTTACTAAAGTATTCTCCATAATTCTTATCCCGAAGATATCCAAATCTAAGACCTTGAAAACATCCTGTAAACACGTTGTGATTAGCATAGCGGAGTTCACGTCTCCCTGCCTTACACCCTTCTTGATTGAGATTCTACAACTGTGTTTGTGGAGAACTATGCTGACAGCGGATCCGCAGTAGATTTCTTCCAATATGTTGATGTAGAGTTCGTCGATGCCCTGATTCCGTAGTGTCTGCATTCTCGCCGATGTCCCGGCAGAGGTAATTGTTAAGGATGTTCATAATTAAAGAAGTGCCAAAAAGTACGAACACCCAGAAGGGACCCAGGGCGAGCGCCTAATAGCTACATCACACTTTATTAGAAAACGAACACTCATATATGTATAACACGCACGTACGTCATCTCAAGCTATCCCTCTTGTCATCAACAACGTGGAACTGAAAAAAACACTCTCAGAAAGCCGTAAAATTACGTAATAATGCACTAGATTATGTTACGTCTAAAAAGAAAATTTAGCATCTGCTATTAGTAAAACGACCGCTTGACTGACTCACTTGTCCCCTCCTTTCTTAATTCGATACGCTTACATTATTTCTCTCGTCGTCCTTTATTGTGCTTGTCCATTATTCATGTGTCCCAGAATTTTGGTTGACAGGGGCACGCCCTGCAGTGCATCGCTAAGTGCGAGTACGGCCCTCTTTAAAGGGGCGCTCTAACGCTTGAAATCATTGGTGCTGACTTCATAACTCGTAGTTTCGCTCGACAAAACTACTGCGGGCGGAAATGACGCCGGAAAGCTGCCGCTATATGATCCTATAAATGTAACGCTAAATGTGATCACAGCATTGCATAAATATAGGGATTAATATTAGAGTTATTGCTTCATTAGCGTGACTTTTGACTCAAAGTGAGCGCGAAAAAAGCTCTGCAAGCTTCCCAGCTTGAAAACTGCAAAGCTGGTCAAAGAATGCGCTGAACGCCTTGTGCTCGAGGAAACGCACCGGTTACACTCCGGGTGCTGTTACTGAAGAAACTAAAAGAAAAAAAATTGGAATAGCCTCATTGCATATTTACGTCATTGGAAAAGGAAAGATCATTAAAGCTAGGAAACATTATAGAAGCGTTTACGAGCTTGCTTATTTCGCACGTGTCGTTTCCTCTTCAAGTACCAAATTGTTTGTTACATTCGCAACGGCGTTGTCAAGAGGCTGTGCGTAACAGGCAATATGTCACTGAGCTTTCTGTATGGTAGCACTTTTAGTTCATTTCTCTGGGAAGCCTTCTGATGTCAGAGGGCAAGGGAAACACAGTAAGGTGAGCTAGCAAAAATCGAGTTGAGGGTAAGCATTCATTTTATTGTATTTTGATATCTCTACGCTAAATAACTTAGCATTGCGTGGCCCTGTCGCTGCTGTTCTTCCGGCACTTATTTCTCAAGCCGTTAGTGTACGCAAGCAGCAGAAAAACATGTAAAACAATTAGGTAGTGAAAAGTGTTAGAGGGCCCCTCTAATGAACTCTCATGTTCACGAAAGCGCACATTCAAGCAATGACCTGTCTGACCGACGTATTTCATTCCACATGTGAAAGTAGTCCAGTAGACATTATTTTTTACACTCAACGTACCTCCAGCCATGTTTTATGCTACAACTGTCTGGTTGTCCTGTTCCTTTCTTTTTGGCTAGCCTTTCTACTGCTGGGCAAATCTTCGACAATTTGTTCTCCGCTAAAGAACCAGCCCACACACCATACCTAATAGAATTTTTTTTCAACCTATGTGAAATGTTTTGCAGATAAGGAATCACCACCATTCGTTCTTTTTCACCCTTATCTTGCTGACACTTTTTTGTGTGCCGATTATTTTCTTCTTCACTGCCCGACAATTTTTTGGATGAAAAAAGTTGCATTAAGGTATCGTGTGCGGGTGGGATCGTTTGTCGCGTCCCACAATCCAAGGCAGGCCACGACAATGGCGTCCACAGAGACACGTTGTAATCACTGGATGAGAAGACGCTGTAGAGGGGCGTGTTTCTCTTCCTTCAGTCTCCAGGCCTCTTGGATTACCTGCAGTCGGTTGTTAATTGGGCAGCAGACATCCAGAATCAGGGCCTCCTCACCTCTTGCCAGCTACCTTGCTGCTTCCCAGCAGTAGCAAGGCTAGCCAAAAAGAAAGGGACGGGGGAACCAGATAAATGTAGCGTCAAACATCACAGGAAGTACGTTGAGTGCAAAAAAGATGTTGTGTCCGCGATTCCTTTTTCATGCAGTCGGCAGTTATTAGCCGGCGTTTACAGAGCTGAAAAACAAGTTTATGCTTACTTTAGCACCCATCTAAACTACTTCTGTAGTATTCCTTTTTAATTGTATTACAAGAAGATTACATATTTAGTTTTCATGTGGAAGGTTCTAGTGCTCATATTTCATATACCTTCAAATATGGAAGGTATTCGGATCATATGTGGCACATGGTTAATATTTGTACCCCCAATCATGTATTTTCACTGCAGAAGCTCGCGCGATATCTGTGACTATAAGTGCATTAAGAAATTACATCTACAAAGCGTGGTTATATACACAGATTCGCTGAGCGTCGTGACAGCATCTAAAACATTGAAACAACATAAAAGGCTTTTCGTCGTGTCGCTTTACTCTCTTTTATGCATGATATACACTCCTAAAACGACAAGTGGCACATACGTGGCATATGTAGATCATATGTGTATGTGGCAATGGGTATACATTTCTTTCATTGTTAGCATTTGAGTGCGTGTAACGTGAATTAGTTCACGTCTTTGGCTTTTCCTGACATACAGGTACTCACAGAAAAACTCTGATATACAAGGATCCCAACAACACTTGTGGCGTTTCGAAATATGAATACTTCATGGAATCTACCAGTGAGTATTTTAAATAATTTTGGGTACGATGTCCACGCTTCGTTCTGGTGACACATTTTATTCCTTCACTATTATCAGTGAACCTTTAGAATGACTGGCAAGTGCACGTGCCCCTTATGAGTAGTCATTGTTGTGGTTAGTCTATCGCGAGAAAATGAAGACGATGCTAGAACTGGAGTATGGAAAGGTGATAATAACCGAATGGTCAAGAAAAGAACAATTTCGGTGCAGTGAGTGCGTGGTAGGGCAACACAGTTGAAAGAAAAACGCAGGTCACGAGAGATCTTCGCACATTAAAAAAGAGAAAAAACGAATAACCATCGTAGAAAATACGGATGTGACCCAAGAAAGATGTGAATAGGGGGCGTGAAAACGTGCTAAAAATGAACTTGAAACTTAGAGTGTCACCCAGACAAACAAGAACACAGCTCTCGCGATGTGTCCGCTGCGTGTATAGTCCTGGGGAGAACGATTGCGCAGCAAGAAGGTAGGGAATGCCTTATTTTGTTTAAGATATTTAAAAAATCTTGAATAAAAGTATATGAACTAACACCGCGATCGTGCACACTTCAGAGCCTGAGAAAACTAGCATGTCCGCCATCAACACAGAGTACCTGTGTAACATGGCATCACAGTTTTATAGCAGCGCATTGTTCTACTGTGCGACATGCCCAATACGACTTCATCTTGGCTTGTGTTGATTCCAAGAGTACTTTTAAATGACGGAAGACAAGAACGAATGGTTAAGGTAAAGCGAGAAGTAAATCGGGTCTCCTATTCAGATATTAGTTTGCGATGATTCTAAGTGGAAAATTTTGTTGTAATATACACTTTATCAAAAAAGCAACATTATTCATGAAAAGATGCAGGATATGAGAAATGAACCACCATTCAGTACAGTTTCACTACAGTGAATGCTTTGACAAGTGGTTGCTTCAAGGCAGCAACTGCGTTTCAAAGCGCCATGTAGTTGTGGGCCTGGCTCACTCTAAGCGAACGGCAAGTGAGGGGCAAGAGAGCAAGCGTGAAACGTGGTAAGTGGGGAACACGGTTGGAGACGACTTGACTTATTGGTCCATCACACACATACACACACACACACAAACCCTCAGATATATATATATATATATATAAATATATATATATATATATATATATATATATATATATATATATATATATATATATATATATATATATATATATATATATAGCTAGATGTTGGAGGCGCGGCCTGGATCATACGCAATGTATATTCCGAAGCACTTCCACTTCTTCCTCTGCCTCTACAAACTATCCTTACCCTTTGAAGTCACAGGATTCTTTTTCCCCTAAAGAAGTTGCGTCAGACAAACAGCAACGGAAACTGAACATGCATCGCTTAGAAGTTAACAGTGTCAAAAGGGGCTGGTCATTCCATGTCCCAGGCAAGATCCATGAACACGCTATAGTTTCACTGGAGAGTGCAGTAGTCCAGTAAATACTGGAGTTCTGGTGGACGAGGCTGGCTGTTGCGTTGTGGGCAACATAACCACGCTTTGAGCATGGAAACAGATGAAAACACAGCTGGCATAATTGTGAAGAATAAACGAGATTCGAACACTGCAGGAGTGACAGTTCCTCATTCGTAGACGTCGTATTCTTTGTCGTGATACTGACGCTATGCATGCATAATGTGCAAATATAGGAGCACAGAAGGCTGAAGGAAGAACTTGACAGGAGAGACGCTCAACCTGTCCTGAGTGTTTGCAACTGCTTCTCGGTACATGGTAAAGACTACTAGCCCGAATGAACTTAGTGGCCGCTTTAACTGACCTCTACTGATCCATCAATAGCGCATGACCACAGAGGCCTTGCCCTTGCGATTCGAAACAGCTTACCATCAGCCCGCCTTCGACGATACGTATTTGTTTCAAAGACTCCGCTTTGAGTATTTTCCAAAAACTTTTCTAAAGGCCCTCCAGTGGGCAGATGCCACCAAACAGCACGGACCGGTTGGGGGCACAAGCATTTTCAAGGGTGATAGGCGAGGAAGCGATGTTGTTGCCCCACGTTGCGATCCTCCTGCTGCGGCAGGTTGGACAGGATAGAGCAGTTTGCATGCCCATTCATCGTGGCAGATTTGGTAGTGATTGTGTTTATGCATAGTACATGGGGTTGTTCTGTGGCTTACTTGGAGCGTTCGATGGTGCTGACACAGAAATTTTGACCGCGGCCGCAATCTTGGTCCTTGGTGCTGAATATGTGCATGGCAAGGTACATTTTTACAACGTTATTTAAGCCATCCGAGTGGTTTCGACGAAGTTTTCTCTCGTCATTGTTCATGTTGAAGAATACGTTGTAGTTGTTTGGATTCGTCGACTTGCTTGTGCAGGTCTTGTTGATAGGGCTGCGGAAAATGCCCATGGCACATTTTCCCCAGTATGAACATCGTTTGCTTCATGAGTTTATGTAGTATTCAGCGAGTTGCTGGTGTACAAAGAATTTGGTAAGAACATGACATATTGCCTGTTACGCACAGCGTCTTGAGGACGCCGTCGCGAAAGTAACAATTTGGTACTTGAAGAGGAAACGACACGTGCGAAACTAGCAAGCTCGTGAACGCTTCTATAATGTTTCCTAGCTTGAATGATCTTTCCTTTTGCAATGACGTAAATACGCAATGACGCTTTTACAATTTTTTCTTTTAGTTTCTTTCTTTCTAATAGTTTCTTTCTTTTAGCGTAACCAGTGCGTTTCCTCGAGCACAAGGCGTTCAGCGCATTCTTTGACCAGCTTTGCAGTTTTCAAGCTGGGAAGCTTGCAGAGCTTTTTTCGCGCTCACTTTGAGTCAAAAGTCACGCTAATGAAGCAATAACTCTAATATTAATCCCTATATTTATGCAATGCTGTGATCACATTTAGCGTTACATTTATAGGATCATATAGCGGCAGCTTTCCGGCGTCATTTCCGCCCGCAGTAGTTTTGTCGAGCGAAACTACGAGTTATGAAGTCAGCACCGATGCTTTCAAGCGTTAGAGCGCCCCTTTAAAGAGGGCCGTACTCGCACTTAGCGATGCACTGCAGGGCGTGCCCCTGTCAACCAAAATTCTCGGACACATGAATAATGGACAAGCACAATAAAGAACGACGAGAGAAATAATGTAAGCGTATCGAATTAAGAAAGGAGGTGACAAGTGCGTCAATCAAGCGCTCGTTTCACTAATAGCAGATGCTGAATTTTCTTTTTAGACGTAACGTAATCCAGTGCATTTTTACGTAATTTTATGGTTTTTTTTCTTAGTTTTTGGGTGTCTTAACACGTGTTTTTTCCGGTTGTGTGCCATCGATTAGGAGAGTGGTTTTTTTCAGTTCCACGTTGTTAATGACAAGAGGGATAACTTGAGATGACGTACGTGCGCGTTATGCATATATGAGTGTTCGTTTTCTAATAAAATTTGATGTAGCTAGTAGGCGCTCGCCCTGTGTCCCTTCTGGGTGTTCGTACTTTTTGGCACTTCTTTTATTATGAACCTCCCTAACAGTTAACTCTGCCGGGACATCAGCGTGAATGCAGACACTACGGAATCAGGGCCTCGACGAACTCTAACAACGTATTGGAAGAAATCTACTGTGGATCCGCTGTCAGCATAGTTCTCCACAAATACAGTTGTAGAATCTCAATCAAGAAGAGTATGAGGCAGGGAGACGTGATCTCAGCTATGCTAATAACAACGTGTTTACAAGAGGTTCTCAAGGTCTTAGATTTGGATAGCTTCGGGATAAGAATTATGGAGAATACTTCAGTAACCTATGCATCCCTTATGACAATGCAGTGCTCAGTCTTCCAGAAGACGAATGGCAATTCATAGTTACTGAATTAGACAAGGAGAGTAGAAAGGTAGGACTGAAATTATTCTGCAGAAAATGAAATGTACAACAACCTAGGAAGAGAAAAGCGAGATAGGTAGCAGTGCACTTGAAGTTGTAACAGATTACGTTTACTTGAAAACACGTAGTAAACGTAGAGGCGAATCATGAGATTGAAGTATGTAAACAAAAAGTTTTTGGTAGATCACATTCGCCAAGCATTCTACAGTCATTAGGGCTAACCTACCAGTAACGCTCAAGGTAATGGTATATAACACTTGCATCTTGCCTGTAGTTACGGTGCAGAAACCTGGACGCTAACAAACATAGTTCAGCTTAAATTGAAGATGACGCACTGAGTGATTCGAAGAGAAAGGAAAAGTGTAATCTTAAAAGACAAAAAGGCAGCAGAGTGCGTCAGGGAACGAAAAGGAGTTAAGGATGTTCTCGTTGAAACCAAGAAAAATAAATGGAGAAATTAAACTCGGGTCGGCCACGTAGCATGTAGAAGGGATAACCGCTGGGCATTGATGGTAACTGACTAGATTACGAAGAAGGCAAACACACGAAGTGGAGAACAAAAATTAGGTGGCCCGATGAGATTAAAAAGTTCGCAGGTATAACATGGCAGGATAAAGCACAAGACCGGTTGATTGGCGTATCATGAAAAAGGCCTTCGCCCAGCAGAGGGCGTAGTCGGGAAGGAAGGAAGGAAAATGGAAGCAAAAGAACAGCAGGGACGTTAACCAGCCTATAGGCAGCCGGTTTGCTACCCTTCGCGCGCTTGGGAGCGGAATGGGGTAGATGAAAGATAGTGAAAAGAGAAGGAAGAGAGATAAACACAGCAAATTCGGCAGCACACGCGCGCATACTCAGTCATAGTCGAGTCTTGTCTTTCGCGGTGTGTGACAATGCTGTTACAGCCACTTCCTCAAGTGTGATCATGAAAGAGGCTATCGCCCTGCCGAGGGCGTAGTCAGGAAGGAAGAAAAGAAAATAAGAAGAAAAGAACGGTAGGGAGGTTAGCCACCCTATAGGCAGCCGGTATCTACCTTGCGCATGGGAGGGGGTGGGGGAGATGAAAGATAGAGAGCAGAGAGGAAAGAGATATAAACACAGCACTTTTGGCATCACACGCGCGCATACTCCGTCATAGTCCAGTCTTGTCTTTCGCGGTGTGTGACATCGCTGTTACAGCCGCTCGTTCAAGTCAATAACGTGTTGGAATTTCAACAGAGCTTTTGTCGCCTTCTGATGAAATGTCTTCTCTCGGGCACTTCAAAGAATAGTGTCCACAGACATTTGGCTGTTGTCGATGCGCGCAAAACGGACGCCAGTGAATGTCTCAGGAAGTCGTACAACGAAGAGTCGCCCAGGATGTGGTGTAGTGTCTCTTCGCAATGACAGGCGTCGCAGAGAGTGTTGTTGGCTATTCCTGTGACAAAGGAATAGGATTTCGTAAATGCCACTCCTAGCAATAAGCGATGAAGAAAGGTGGCTGCTCTTCGGTCGAGCCCAGTGGGCATGCGGAGAGCCATCAAAGAGGACGGTGGTGTTGACGATTCGTCTCATTGCTTTGTGGGCTCCTTAGTGAAAACTTGATTTTACGCGCAAGTCGTTGAAGAGAACTGGCTGCATCAGTCCGCGAAAGTGGTGTGGCTTGTTCTTGTGTTCCTTCAAGAACTGCCCGCACGGCAGTATCGGCATGTTTGTTCCCTATGACGCCTCAGTGACTTGGCAGCCACTGAAACGTTACATTATGCCCTTTCTCGTGTGAAGTGTAGAGAACGCAACGAATTTCAAAAACAAGCTGTTCGCACGGCCCGTGAGGCAGTTCTGAGAGCACAGATTGTAGGGCAGCCTTTGAGTCACTGAAAATCGACCGTTGTTGCGGTGGTTCCCGATTGACCACACAAAGTGCAGTGCGCAAAGCAGCTAGTTCCGCTGCTGTATATGCCTCATAGGGGGCAGTCCTAAAGTTGATGGTAACACCTCTAGCTGGGACAACTAATGCACATGAGGAGCACTGGCGGTTCTTGGAGCCATCGTTATATATAAGTACACTGTCTGAATATTCCTCTTGCAAAAGAGGAAGAGACAGTGGCTTCAACACGGGCGATCAAAGCTCAGAGTTCCTCCGAATCTATGGTACACTAATATGCACTGTTGGTCGAATAAGACACCGAGGGGGTATCGATGGTTTAGATGCATGAGTGACGCCCGAGGAAAGTTTCTCGTTATACTTCAATATCATTTTACCGAACGATGCTTGGCACCTCTCTGACGGCAACAGTGCAAGGTGATGACAGGGAGCATGTGCAAAGTGTCTGATATGCCTTCTCAGGACTTCTACAACAATGTCTGTTTATATTGGATAGTCACCAGCAATTGCAATTGCTGCCTCTGTTGACGAATATATGGGCCGACCAAGACACACTTTCAGTGCTTGGGCTTGTACTGGCTATAGCAGCTAGTCCCGCTGCTGTATATGCCGTGGAGTGGTCAGTACTGGTACTGCCACTGGTACTCCCTGTAGAACACGAACATTGGTCTTGCGGTTATTGGTAAGCAGGGCAAGCTATATCTCAGGAAACCGAAAAACAGGGCTCTGTAAAATTCCATCATTGCGGCACTGACATCTCTCACGTCTTACCTGCCAGGAACTTGAACAATTGGCAAATAGCGGTCAGGCACTTCTTCATATAGGCCACATGCGGACTCCAACAGAAGTCCCTACCAATAATGATGCCCCGAAATCGGTGGGTTCTGGCGTCAGAAATTGGTCACCCGCAGATTGAGATGACATAAGGAGTGATTGCTTTGCGAGTGAATGCCACCACCGTGCATTTTTCTGGTGATATGCTAAGACCTTGTTTTAACATGTACTTGACAATCAGAGTTGCTATTCTTTGAAGCCGGGAAAGTATCTGAGGACGTGTGACTGCCGAAGTCCCGACACAGATGTTGTCTGCGTATAATGAGATTTTGATGGTCGTGGCAAGTAGTCAGCAAGGCCAATTAGTGCAAGATTGAATAGCGTCGGGCTAAGAACTCCGACTTGAGAAACACCCCTGGAAGTATAGCTCACGTAGTTGGGCCATCTTATGTTAACACAGACTGATCTTGCAGCCACGTAACTCGAAATCCACCGAAAGACTCCACCACCAAGGCCAAACACCACAAGGGCACCCAAAATGGCTTCATGTAGTGCATTATCACACGCGCCTTTCACATCTAGAAACAAAGCTGTATATAGTCGCTTACGGGATATTTCGTGCTGAACGTACAAAACTAGATCAACGACATTGTCAATGACAGAACATTAGTGTCGACAAGCAGCCGTAGAATTCGGGTAAATCTTGTAGTATTCAAGATACCACTCCAGGTGGCGTAGTATCATCCGTTCCATTATCTTCCCTACGCAGCTGGCCAGTGCTACCGGGTGGTATGAGGTGAGTCCGAGTGCAGATTTGCACTGCTTCAAGATGGGTAACAAGCGGCTTACTTTCCAGTCGTCAGGACCATTGTCATCCTGCCACGCGATGTTGTAAAGGCTCATCAGTTCTCCTCTTGCACCTTCCCCAAGGTTGCACATGTCTGAGTACGGAATACCATCTAGGCCCGGAGACGTTGAATGCCTACAGAGAGCTAGTGCCACCTCGAGATCCTCCATTGTAAAGGGAAGGTCCATGTGGTAGTCACGAGAACTTGGGACGTCACCTCTCACAGGAGAATCGGGACGAGTGGCTTGGTTCGCGATCTGCGCACAGAAATCTTCTGCGACATCGATTCTTGCCTCCATAGAAATAGCACGAGCGCTTTAAATGGAAAACGCTGTTCCGTAGGATGACGCAGACCTTTTACTGTTTTCCAAATGTATGAGAGTGGCTTGCGAGGGTCTAGTTACTGGCACAACGTTGTCCATAATTCCGAAACTTATCTATCTATGCGACGCCGAATCTTCTTTTGCATCCTTCAGGCTGCCCTAACATCGCGAATTGATTTTGTATGCCAATACCGACGCTACGCCCGGCGTCGAAGTGCTCGGAGTCACTCCAACTTGATGTCAAAGTCGTTTCGTGTGGAATATATTGTCACCGTGCGAGTGGCGTTTTGCATTTTGCTCTTAATTGTTTGCTGTAACCCAGATCGTAGGCCATCGCTGCAAGCATCTTCGATGTCAGATTTGAAGTTGGTTCATTGGACTGCTCCAATGGTCATCCATGGACCACAACTAGACAAGCCTTTGATGTTAAAGTAGATTGGAATGTGATCACTTCCTCGTGTCTCAACATCTGGAAACTATTTGACGTATCTCGCGTAGGAGTTGGGGACAAAAGCAAGGTCGAGACAGCTGCCGTATGCCACCCCTTGAAGAAACGTGGGGCTACTATCGATCAGCAGAGGAAGGCTATAGCTGTAGGCAATGTTTGCTAACCTGCGTCCTCTTGCAGTTGTCCGCGTACTCCCCCTTGCGTGATAGTGCGCATAGAAATCACCTATGGTTACCCATGGTGCAGGACACACTCTCCAAATATCCGCTTATTTCTTGGAAACGAGATTATTTGATGGCTATGTATAAACGCCTATGAGAGTAAACATGAGTTTGTTCTTTTTCACAGTGATGCAGACATACTGATTGTCATCGCGAGGCGCAATTGGTTGCACAACATAAGCCAGTTCACGACGAACAAAGACGATGATTCTGCTGCACGCACCGTTTGTTGAAGACATGACAACTTTGTACCCCGAAAGTTTTATTGGTTTCGACAAATTCGGATCATAAATGATGATGAATGGAAACACGTTGGTAAACTCAAAGTCACGAAAATCTGAAAGGCGTGATTTTAGTCCTCTGGCGTTCCATTGGACGACAGATTCAATTTGGCTTCTTTATGAATTGAGGTGTAAGCAGCCATCTTCCTAGTTGAGAGATTCAAGCACTGGGCTTAGGTTGTCCAATACTCCAAGTGCGCTTTGAGCAGATGCTTCCTTCATGTCGACTAATATTGCTCGGATGGCTTCTATGAGAAAACGCTGCACTGAGATCACTTGACGATCTGTTTTAGGCAAATCTTCCATGGCTGGAGATAGCTCTGGTGTTGCCGCAACCTGCTGAGGTTCCTTGGCAGAAGAGCGGGTCGGGAGCATGGGCCATTCCTTCAGAAAAGAAGGCTTCTCCTGCTCTTTCGTAGAAGTGGTGGGTCCTTTTGCGGCGCTACTGGATGGAACTGCTAAAGAGTGGAAACTAACATTTCAGGAATGTACCTCCTTTAAAGACTTTCGACGATGCCGACGTCGACGCCGACGCTTGACTACTTCGGCTCCCTCTGTGTGTTGATTTGTCTGGGGCTATTTGTCTGAGAACTACGTGCTCCTTTTGGATTCGAGGACAGCCTTTCGACGAGGCAGCGTAAGGACCGCTGCAGTTTGCGCACTTCGGAGTAGTCGCCCAACAGGCGTTTTCGGCATGAGGTTCAGCGCAACGGGGACAAAATCGAGAGTTGGGGCGTACGCCCTTAACGTGTCCTAGACTGAAGCACTGATGACATTGAAGTGGCTTTTGGATGAGTGGTCGGACCGGATGTCGGAAATGTCCAACTTTTACGTGGAACGGTATGCAATCTCTCTTGAAAAACACTTTTACCAGCGTGTATTTCCAAGGAACCGCACTTGCGTAATGACCGTTGCCTAGTTTGCAGGCTTGATGAGGGTAGGCAAGTCAACATTAGAAATGGCAATGTCAGTTTTATAAATTACACTGGCAATTGATATGTCATCTATTGGGATAAAAGGGCGCATTTCAATGCCACCTAGCTCAGTCCTTTGCTGCAGCTGTCCAAGCGCACTCACATTGTGACGTCTATGGCGAGAATATTCTTTCTTTGGTTTACTCTTACGGCCTTAATTTGATCTGGCACCGCACATTCCAGAGCAACTGGAAGGGCTTGCCTGGTCAGAAGTCGTAGGTTGCTTGAAGGGTCTTCGCGCATTAAGATGATGACGTGCGGACAGCGCGCAGGCCTTGACTACCGTCGCTGTACTTGTAGGAGCAGATGCTTATATGTTCGCAGTCCTTCTTTTGGCCCTCTTGCCCCGGACAGTATGAAGTTGTCATTGAATGTGTCGTCTTCTGACATAGAATATAAAAAAGTAACATTCAGCGTCACTGGGGAAGCCAGCTCACTTCCTTGGGTTTGACGGGTGTGAAGACTTCTGACTAGGCGGACCTTTGGCATGCTTCGTGGCCATCACCGCAAGACGGGGATGCGAGGCACCTGATGGTTTCACTAAAAAGACAGTGCAGAAACAAGCGTTCATTTAAAGAGACACTTCATCTTCTTCTTCCAGTAAAGGGCGTAGTCAGGCTTGTGATGATGGTTATGATGTATTCGCCTTCTGAACGCATGGGTTTGTAGCCTAGTGCTCAATACACTGGCTCTCGGAGTATGAGGCTATGGGAGTACTATCGTTCCTCGTTAAAAACAAAGGTTTTCAGAGTTTTGAGGCCTCTCCAGCTCTCATTCAAATGCGTGTTAACCGTGGAGAGCATTGCATTCGTGGTTAGGCACGTGTTCCATACTTGCTTCCTATGCGGGATGAAATGTGACTTTGAAATAGATATGTGCTCAGGGAAACAGGTCAGTCAATAGGAGCAAAGCCACTCATTACCACAGCTGACACTTGTGAAGTGCTGTTTGAACACGAACAAAGTCGCAATAAACACCAAATGTAGTGAACTATGCACAATGGGCCAGCCTACAATATGGCCCTTTATTAGCACAACACAAGAATACGGCAACGAAGTTCTACGATATGATGATGATGATGTATGGCACGTTTTGGCGCAAGCGCCATTTGATGGCCAAAGAGCACCAGTGCATCAGGCAGGAAAAGCGGCCAATTATAATGTTACAAGGCTGTATAAAGACTTGAAGCTCCGCGCCATAAGACAGGCTAACTTTTTAAATTTTTAGTGTGATCTAGAAGGAGCACAAAGAAGTGGACAGAAAAAGCCATGAACGCAAACAGCGATAACCGTGTTATCATGCACATTGATAAAGAAGAGAAACTCGCGAACGGTACTTCATTAAAGATTTTTTGGCCGTCTGCTTGCATTTTAGATTTTGAAGTAAGTATACTGTGCATGAGGTCTTCGATTGCTGGTAATTTGTGCGCATGCGTTGTATAGTTTGAAGGGTGGTTGAAATATCCTTCATTATCCTTCAGTTGCTGGACAGCACTGTTTGCGTACTCTTCTTGGAGCTTCGTCTTGTTCGCGCCTAAATGTTTGCAAGAAGGCACCAGTTCCAACTTGCCCAAAGCTCTACTTTGCGGCTCCTTCGAACTCATAGGTATAAAAAACAAAGGGGTAGAGTGAAATAGCTGTAGCCGAAACAAACTGAATTGTTCGCGGTTTTGTATGCAGCAAACGCGGTCTTTTTACAAAAGTCGCACAACGGATCACGTCCCAACATGGGAGGAAAACTATGCACATCTTTTAGAAAAGTGAACATTGTATGCCGATTAAATAGCGCTTCTCTACTGATGAGCAAGACAGCATATATTCGAAGCTGCTGTCGATAGGCCGATAAGAAGCCAAAGCAACGTAAGGTGGCGCTGCGACTCCGGACAGGCAGCGTCATCTTTGGTCAAAAAATAGAAATCGGGGATATAGATGGCGCGTTTTCCCTTCGCTCCGATGCACTACCGCTCGCTTACGTGCTCGTGCAGGGAGCGCGCGCTGCGTTTGACTCACCTCACAGTGTACCGCCTGCCGTGCAACTTCACCTAAGATCTCTGAGCTAGACAAGCACTTCCTAGAGGCGAATCGGACAAAAGGAGTAAAGCTCATTAGTCAAGTTTATGATGTGGGGCAGACGACAGAAGAGGAGGATGGCCGAGTCAGCGCGGAATTCATTTCTCGGGCCACTCCTGATAGTACCGTATACGACGTATGCCTCGAAGTAAGTCTCATTCTGCCCGCATGAAGACGCATACTCTATCGATGTGCTGTGTTAACCTTTATGGAAAGCTTATAATTGTAGCTTTTATACGGTATCTAGCAATTGCAGCCGTGTACTCTCATGTGCAAACGTTTGCAGCGTGCTGAAAAAAATAAGTAAAACCAAAGTTATCAGTTCACGGCGTTAAAATGTCCGAGAAGATTTAGATTAATGTCCTTCGTGCCGCGCATGACCTGTTGACGTCGTCGCGAAGGACCAAGCTAAGTTTAACCACAGCGAGCCAAGTTGAAGCGCTTGCCTTTTCTTTCTTTTTTGGGGCTCTATTGTTATGTGTGCTCTATTTTTTAGACCAGCGGCTGTGTTCGCCGGCTATGACTTGGTAGGAAATTGATACAACTTTACACGTGGAGAGCGTCTCTTGGTGTTTTCTGCATTGTTGTGGCAGCCCACAACACAATACATACGCGGGGCCACTCCTTCTATCGCGGAAAGACAACATCACATAGCGAGCGTCTTGTTTTAGTGCGCCAAGCTGATGGCACGGCACCCAAGTTCGCTGCACCGTCTATAGAACTCGTTGTGCGCGCCTCGCACGCTTCGGCAAACCACATTCACTCGCTAGCGACCTCTCTCGCGTTTCTCCTCAAGTGTTCGGGAGCTTGACGACAGGGCCAGGCGTGGCGTTGTCATCGCTTCGCAAACTCAAGCTTCGGTTCTCTATAAAAAGTGATTTTAACGCGATAAACTTAGAGAGCTCGTGTCGCAGAAATCCTGCCATCAGCGTCGGCCCCATTGCTTGTGAGGGAAAAATCTTCTGTGCGACTGTGAGCAGAAAAATCAAGTTACAGAGATCGCCACGGGACCGCTACTTGTCCACATATGCGCACGCGATCTCTCTAAGAAAGCCGCGCATTCGACAAAAAATGCTTAAAATCACGAGGCGTGGTTTTTTTCTTTGCTCCTGCCTTCCCTGTCAGCTTAGCTTCCAGCTGTTTTGTCAGGACGAGAGAAATGAGAGTGCAATTGCGGCATGCGACATACCTTTGTAACTCCACCAAGGTAACGCAGAACGTTGAGTCAACGTTGTTTGACTGTAACGAATGTGAGGCAACGTTAGACGTTCAAATATAACATTGCACTGACGTTTATAGTATTACGTTGCCATAACACAGTGTTTTTATAGTTGCAGCAACATTCAAATAATTACGTTGTCCTAACGTGTTGTTTTTAATGACGCCACAACATTCAAAGTATCAGGTTTCCCTAACGTGATGGTATTAATGTGGTATCAACAATCAAATGATCACATTGCATCAACGTTGTATACAGACATCAAACCCATTAACAGCGAACGTAGAGACAACATGGAGAACATAATCGCTGAAACATCCAATAACACACAAGGCAACTTTTTCAACTTTGTGTACTTATTTGATTAATGGCTGACAGTGGCTGGTTAGTGTGGTTGAGTGAGAAATCGAAGAAGCATGAACAATACAGACAACAGTTCAGCCCATGCTTTTCACACACTAATCCTTCTATGAATCTGATTTCTTTACACAGCTGCACTCTATGTTTTTAATTATTGATTTGTTTGGCAATACACGATTGCCGTAGTGCAGGAGACAAAAACACCACCATGAGTCACCTGACTATGTCTCTATAGCTCCGCACCATACGTTCATCACACAGAGTGACTGCATTGGCAAAAAAGAAACACAAGAACACAATCATATGCTGGAAACCACTGCGTCGCCTTCTTACGTCTGTAGCTAGATACACTAAACACAGTGATTTCATAGGTGAGAAAGATATGTGCAAGAGCAAGCCTTTTAGGACCCCAAATTTCCAGGCTACAAGAAGCCTGCTGTAGGCAGGCTCCATCTTAACATGTATTCATGCAAAGCTCAAACACCCACTTTCTGATGCCGTGTGTTCAGCCGCATTCACTTCGGCTCCCATTTTTCAGTGAGCCGGCTTTAATTTCACATCAGCTGTTTTTAACTGCACCAGTTCTATGTACCGATCTACATGACACAAACCAGAGACGACTTTAATCAAGAGTAATAGTCATTGCATAAGTGAGCTCTCTCGCGAAGCGCATCGTTATCAGCGGTAGCATCTTTGGGCCTTCCTGCTAAGAGCTACTAAGCAAACTTGTCCCGCCTTCCCTCTCCCCCCTCTTGTCTCTCATTTTCTTTCCTCCCGTTAGTTGTGTACATTTTGTCTTGATAAAGGCCAGGCTGTCACCGAAACATCGACGTAATAAATGAAATTTTCTTCAAGCACTATATATATATATACATACATACATAACCTGACAGTCTTCCTGGATTTGGGTCGAGTTATAAGTCACCAGATGAAGCGAACGAGCAAACGAAAAACGATGCCTTATTGCCAATAAAGTATCCTTTTTCGTTTGCTCGTTCGCTTCATCTGGTGACTAATATATATATATATATATATATATATATATATATATATATATATATATATATATATATATATATATATATATATATATATATATATATACACGCTGCTACTGTCTTACAATATATATATTGTCACCAATATATATAGCACCTGGTACTATACAAACTATTTATTCAGGGTGAACCTGTGCCCGTAAACTGTCAAAACTAAATGGTCAGCCAAAATGTCCCTTGCTCGCTGTCTCCAACTTCATCGGTCTTTTCCTCTTTACCTCAGGTCTCGTGCCGGTCTCGTTGCGTAGCTTCGTGGCGCATGCAGGACGGCGTTCCATGGCGCGGCTTTCTTGCTACCTGTGGGGCGGCTTTTACGAACGCAAACTGTTGCACGCGTCTTCTGGTATTAGCGAACTGTTGCATTAGTCCCCCTCCTAGCACGCATTGCCCCGATGCGTACAGCCAGCTGACAGTTTCTAAACAATAGTGTTTGTCCTAGTGTTAGACGACGTGATTGAGTTCGCTTGCTCAAATCCTGTCGTAGTACGGTTTCATCCTTACTACATGTACAACTTCCAGGAGATTCCTGCGCCGTGGTGTGCATACTTGACCTTCAGAAATGACTTCGTAGATTAATGGGCCTAGCTGACGAAGAACTCTGTAACGGCCAAAATAGTGCCGAATAAGCTTTCCTGGTAGGCAACGTGCACGTAAAGATATCCAGACCTACACTTGGTTTCCAGGGGAGTACTGAATGTCCCTTCGTTTTAGATTGTAACGGTGCGCGTCCACATCCTGCTGTTGAATGATGCGGTTCCGTGCTAAATGTCGCGCCTCTGCTGCCCTTTCTGTATATTCGCTGATGTCAGGGTTCTCTTCATTCGTGCTGTTGACAGGCAGCATCGCGTCTAATGTCGTCATTACTGTCCACCCATAAACGAGTTGAGAAGGCGTGAATTGGGTAGTGTTTTGTACTGAGGTATTGTATGCAACGAAGCAGAAACCTGGAGACTTACAAAGACGGTTCAGCTTAAATTGAGGACGACACAGCGAGCAATGGAAAGAAAAAAATGGCAGCATATTCACGGAGTGAATGACGGAGAGTGGGGCGAAGCATTCGTCTGTCCATGCGTCCGTCTGTGTGACCGTCCATGCGTCTGTTCGTGCACCCGTCCCTGAGTTCGTTCATGCATCCGCCCCTGCGTCCGTTCATGCGTCCATCCATGCATCTGTCTGTGTGTCCGTTTGTGCACCTATTCAACACTCCAAGTCCCATCATCTCACATCTTTTTATCATATATTCCCCATATAGAAGCACCGCCATTCAGTGGACATTCCAAGGACTAAACGAGAGGTGGCACACGCATACTTTCTTACGGCTTGCGCTTCGGGTCTACTTCCCACCTTCAACCACCTTGAGTTCATGGTATATACTAGTTCACTGTATTCAAGGCACTGCGGCCCAACACTCGCTAAACCTTTCTAAAACCAAGGAGGTTACGCCCAGCGAGTATAACGTAGCAACCTTTTTCTGTCAGATAGTGCCCAAAGTACATGCCAGTGGCTGCTAATGTAAAATAAGAGACAGGAGGATTCAGCTTTTAATTTCTTACGGCTTGCGGTTCTTCTGCTTCCCCCTTTAACCACCTCAAATTCATTCATGGTATATACTAGTTCATTGTATTCATGGCCCTGCGGCTCAACGCTTGCTAAACCTTTCCAAAACTAAGGAGCTTACACCTAGCGAGTATAAGGTAGCAACGCTTTCTTGTCCGATAGTGCTCAATGTACATGCCAATGGCTGCTAATGGGGATCGCAGCGTGTGCGTTGACTAAAAGCCGAATGCTCCTGTCTCTCATTCCCCATTAGCAGCCATTGCCTTGTACATTGAGCACTATTTTTTATTGTTAAACAACGCACAAAAGAAATCTCTCACCGGCACCTCCTTGGAAGTCAAATGTTATACCGATTTCGGGTATGTGCCACTGATGGTTACGTACTATGAGGGACGCACAAGCCACGCCATAAGGAGCTTCGCCCCTAAATAGGTAGGTGTAACCTTAAGAGACAAGAATAGAGCAGAGTGGATTAGAGAACAAACGGGGGTTAAGGATATCATAGCTTAAATCAAGAAGAAGAAATGGACATGGGCTGGGCATGATGCGCGTATACAGGATAACCGCTGGTCGTTAAGGTTAACTAACTGGATTCCCAGAGAAGGCAAGCGGGTTAGGGGGAGACAGAAGGTTAGATGGGCAGATGAGATTAAGAAGTTTGCGGGTATAAATTGGCAGCAGCAAGCACAGGACCGGGTTAACTGGCGGAACATGAACATGGGAGAGGCCTTTGTCTTGCAGTGGACGTAGTCAGGCTGATGATGATGATGATGATTGTTTGCAAAGGTAGCATACGGTAATATGGTGTCCCAAGTCCGATGCTCGACGTCCACGTACGCCACGATCATGTCAGCAAGCGTCCTGTTCAGTCTTTCAATTAAACCGTTAGTTCGCGTATTGTACACTGTAGTTCTTCTGTGGTCGCTGTGCGTTAGTTTCATGACAGACTGTGCAAGCCTGGCAGTAAACGCAGTTTCTTTGTCAGTTATAAGAACTTTAGGAGTGCCATGTCGAAGCACTATCTGGGTCACAAAAAACTGAGCCACTTCATTTGCTGTTCCTTTTGTGAGAGATGATGTTGCGGCATACCGGGTATGCTGACCTCCTCCGGCTTAGCATACACAAAACCACGGAGGAGATTGCCGAAGCTCAAGAATGGGCCCAAATAAATCGGCTTTAAACCATATTGGCTGGTGCACGGATTCATGAGAAAATTAGACTTGCCCCAACCAGGGACTTGGATAGCAGTACCTGAATTCGCCGACAAATAATGGAGAAGCCTTTTGTCGCTCTGCTGCCGCGCAACTTGCATCCTGTACACAACGCAGGTCGTTCCAAGGCAAGAGCATCAAAGATACTTAATGACGTCTTGGAGGCGTCTAAACGACGCAGCTCTCCGAGACGTCTAAAGGAGGCGTCTAAAGGAGCAGTTCTCCGAGGCGTTCTTTAGACGATATATAATGAGATATATAATGATGCAAAGAGCCGGCTTACTCACCGCCTGACATAGGGTGGACCCCATGGGAACTATATATAGCCTGGTTGACAACCCTTCGGTTATGTTATAAAACACCCATACACGCACGCACACACACACACCAACACACACGAACGCGCATACATATATATATATATATATATATATATATATATATATATATATATAAATATATATATATATATATATATATATATATATATATATATATATATATATATATATATATATATATATATATATATGTGTGTGTGTGACGAATCACATCATCGTACAGCCATGACGTCTCTTGCACCACACTAGTCGACAGGATCTACCGTGCCCTTCATCATGGCGACATCTAAGAAAGTCATCAACATTCCGAAGTACTCGGGAGCATCTACGGACGCCCCCTTTGACAAGTGGCTCCAGCTCTTTGAGGTGAGGACTGCGGACGCAGCATAGACGGAGCGAGACAAGCTGTGCTACTTCTCCGATTACCTTGAAGGTGAGGCTTTCCGATGGTTTCTCACCGAGGTTTTCGACAAAGACGCGTCTTGGGAGAGCTTATGTGAACGCATTAAGGGACGCTTTACGAGCGGCGTCGCGGATCCTTTTCACCAATTCAATCATTGCCGGTTACGAACAGGCCAGAGCTTGAAGGAATACTATAATGAAAAAATGTCTCTCGGATGCCTCGCCGACCTAAACGATGCGCACCTTATATCAGGGCTCATCGACGGCCTCTCTGCGCATATTGAGATGGCACTGGCTGGGATTACCTCATCTACACCAGCGGCATGGCTTACAGCTGCACTTCGTGTAAAGTCAACCATGCAGAGAGTGAAGTTACATCGCTTTCCACCAGCTCGGAATACACAGATTAACGTAACAAGTGACAGAACCAGTCAGCGTCTACGTAATACCCCGGTACGAACACCCGTGCGCGTGTGCAAATACTGCGCGATGAATGGCTTACCTCGACAGATGCACTGGCATAATGAATGCCCACGACGCGCAAGCATTTCCGCCCTCTCCACCAACAAGGGAAACGAGGAGGGTGACCCAAGGTTCATGTACTTCAGTTTGATGCCCTCATTAACGGGTACCCTGTCAGCGCTATTCTTGATACCAGAGCTACGATTACCTGTATCAGCGAAGCAGTGCTGAAGGCACTTCACCCGCAAGTATGAGGAATTCGTGCATCTCAGTTCATCAAGTCACATCATCTACCAAAACTTTGGGTCGCGTTAATTTAAAGGTGCAGATAGGAAAAGTGACAAGAGATATTCAGGCTCATGTTCTACAAGGCATGAAGAGCAACTTACTTATTGGCTTGAATAGTGCTTGTTTATTTAACTTGTCACTGGACCTTGACACCATGACTCTACGCCAAGGGAAAGACATCCTCCATTCTCGTACACAAAAACACACCACGGCTAACATGGGCGCGTCTTGGCAAGGCGTTGAGGTTTGCGATGTACTACATCTAAATAAAACTCAACAGTTGGCATTGAAGCAGCTTATCCACAAGTACGATGACATTTTTTCCAAGTCACAGACAGACAATGGGTGCACCAGTGGCGAAATGCATCTCATTCACCTCAGCAACAATGTTTCCAATCGTAGAGCTCCCTCTCGACGTTCAGAAACCGATAGCATTGAAATGGACAGAGAGATCAACGAGCTTCTCAAGCAAGGTGTCATACGACTTTCTACCTCCCCATACGCTGTGCCAGCGCTTCTGGCAGAGAAAAAAGGAAAATGACGCACGCGCTTCTGCATCGACTACCGCAAGCTGAACGAATTGACAGTGCCCGATTATCAGCCCATTCCTCGCATCGATGACGTTCTCGATTCTCTGGGAAAATCTACGTACTTCTCGACGTTAGACATAACGTCAGGTTACTGGCATGTCAAGATTCACCATGATGACATCCCTAAAACGGCGTTTGTCACATGTACCGGTCATTACGAGTGGCTCGTCATGCCATTTGGTCTTCGAAATGCTCCGGCCACCTTCGAACGGGCTGTCAAATTCATATTGGCAAAACACCGTTTGCAGAACGTCACGATATACTTCGATGACATTGTTGTCTACTCTGACACGTTTCCAGACCATCTGAAACATCTGGAGGACGTTTTGAAAGCTTTCAAAAGCGAAAGCGTCAAGCTGAAATTAAAGAAATGTCAATTCGCTCGAACCTCCATTGAGTACCTGGGACACAAAGTTTCGCTTGGCACCGTCACTCCAAAGCAAAGTAACGTGGACGCAATCCTGCAGTTTCCGACAGCATCACGCCCTAAAGAGTTGCAGCGGTTTCTCGGCACTGTCAATGTTTACCGTCGATACATCGACCACTTCAGTCAAATCGCTCACCCACTGACGCGCCTGCTCAGCAAAGACGCCAACTGGAACTGCGATTCAGAGTGTGAACTGGCTTTCACTCAGCCCACGAAATGCGTGACAGAAGAGCCAATCCTTAACATCTACGATGCCACCAAGCCTTGTGTGCTATAATGCGATGCATTCAACAGATGTGTCGGCGCCGTCTTGAAGCAGGCTGATGATGAAAGTAGAGAACACCCAATTGCATATCATTCACCGAAGTTACTAAAACACAAAATTAATTACGCCATCACAGAACTCGAATGTTTGGCAATTATTGACGCCATTGATAAATGGCACTGCTATCTACACGGGAAACCTTTCACTGTGATCACAGATCACGCAGCGTTGTAATGGCTTAAAAGCATCCAGAATCCCCGAGGCCGATTTTTCCGGTGGTCTTTGAAACTCTCCATGTACGACGTGAACATCAAACACCAAAAGGGCATTGACAACATTAAAGCTGATGGACTATCTCGAAGCCCGGTAGTTCAACTCCTATCTGCTGAGCAACTGCGACAGCATCACAACGACAAACCACGCGGAAAGCATACCATTGAGAACAGACTGAGTATAGTGACACGCAGAGGAATATGAAAAGTCTATGTGCCTTTTGCCCTCCAGTCTTCTCTTCCTCAAAAAGGTCATGACGCTTTCGGTCATGTCGGGGTAAAGAAGACGTTGCGGCTTTTCTTCCCACTGTACTATTGGCCCGACATCATCACAAACGTGAGCTAGTACATACGCCACTGCGATACTTGTCAGCGCTGCAAGTAACCGATGACCAAATGATTTGGTTCCTTGGAGTCTTTGCCACCAGCGGAACAACCATTTGATCTCCTGGCCATGGACACTATCGGAGGTTTCGGCAACTACGGCTCATCGAAAAGATTCATTCACTTAGCCGTTGATCATGCCACCCGTTATGTCTAGGCTTTCGCACACAAAAATGAGACTTGTGACGCGTACATCTCCTGCCTGAAGCGTATCTTCGCTGCTGGAAAGCCTGGGAAGTTCCTTTCCGACCACCGCACAGTATTCACCGCCAGCAAATTTAAGCACTTCCTCAAGCACAACAATATTCATCAGCTTTTAACAAGTTCACAGCGCCCGCAGTGTGATGGCCTGAACGAGCGCACTAATCAGACGATCGTTACTCGCCTCTGATGCAAGGTCAACGACGAACCCCGAAAACCGTGGCCACGTCTCCTCTCGAACTTTGTCGATAAGTACAATAGAACACCTCACGAAGTCACAGGCTACCCACCCTGCTTTCTTATGTATGGCACACCATCGTATCCCTATCTTCTTTCAGGCGTTACCGAAAATCTGCAGGAAGCTCGTATAAACGTAGTCCGCATTTCAGTGGCATATCAAGAGAAAAACAAGGTCATATATGACAAGACGTTCCTTCCATTAGAGCTTGAATTGGGAGACTTTGTTCTATATGAAACACCCTGGCACCCGAACCGCGGCAAACTCAGCGCAATCATGGAAGAACCCTATACGATCATACGCAAGATATCGGCAGTTAACTACGAGATCGACCGCAGCGTGGCTCCACTCGGTCGCCAGACTGACATTGTTCATGTCGGGAAACTTAAACGATATCATCCGCTCCTGCATCTACGTCTCTCTCGAGGGAGGGGGGAAGCGTGTGACGAACCACACGAGAACGATGTGGTGGAATAGTAGAGAAGGAGGACGACGAAGACAAATAAATGGTTCATCGTACAGCCATCACATCTTTTGCGTCATATATATATATATATATATATATTGTAGTGTTCCTACTTAAAATAACGGAACAGCATCAAAGCTTCAGTATGGAACTGGCGTCCATCTTAATCTGCTTTATTTTTCACTTCATCCCCCTCTTCTTTCCTGCCCCGGCCCTCGCGCTTCTTCATCTTCTGTCCAAAGGCTCATACCGCTTCACCCTTCCCGCTTTCTTTTAATTACCCCTCCTGGGGTAATACTTGAAGACATTCCCAATTGAAGCACATTCAACAGATCCACGTTCACCAGTGTACCAGACAGTCTTCAAAATTCCGTTCTGGGTGGCTGTCTTGGTCACAGAGTAAGGCCCATAAAATTTGGCACTGGAATCTCTTATTCCTTTTCTCACTAGTACGAGGTCGGTGACTTGAATGTCTGGCATGTCTGCTCGATGCCTCTTGTCGAAATTCTTTTTCATTCGTTTTCGGTACCTCTCCTCCTGTGATTTTTGTTGCCTCTCCTCGACAATCTTGAGGTTTTCCAAGAGTCCCAACTCACGGTCTGCCTGCAGAATAGGGGTCTCTCCTGTAGAAGCGTACTGTGGACTGCACCCCAAGCCACTTGTGTAGGATCGGTTATGATGTTTTACGGCTGCTTCTAAAGAACATTTCCATCCCCCAGGAAAACTATCGTACATCTTGATGTATTGTTTCACGTCCCGTATGGCACGTTCTGCAAGCCCATTCGCCGCAGGATGGTATGGCGCACAGAACTTGATCGATACATTGTGATCTCGAGCCCATCTTACTAGCTTTTCACTCTTGAACGCGGGGCCGTTATCGCATACGATTGTCCGCGTAGTTCTAAACATGTCCCTTTCGAGAAGGGTTATGACGCTATTTGCATCTTCTTTTCCTGCTCGTGCCGCGACCATCCTGGTGCATTCATCTATGGCCAGCAGAAAAGCTTGCGTTTTTCTGACTCCTTCCCGTTTCTTGTTAAGTTCGGCGAAATCCAGGTGAACTACTTCAAAAGGCACGTTCGAGTGGCAAGGTAGTATCATGGTGTCCGTAGGCTGTTTATACTTGACTTTGTGTACTTGACACACATGGCATGAACGAACGTACTGACTAACGTCTTTCTTCATGTGAGGCCACGTAAACCTCTTGACCAACTTGTTGTAGGTACGCCAAAAGCCGTCGTGTCCTCCAGATTCTGGGCTATCGTGGTACAAGTAAAGCACTTTGGAAACAAGAGTTGGTGGGACTTGATACCGACCTTCCGTAAAAACCAGTTGTTCTGAGCCTTCCCACAGCTTCACTTCATTGATTTCTTCAGATTTTTCTGTGTTGTTTTGTACCATCAATCTTGATAGAGCATCTGCATCGGTTAAAAGCGGTCCTGGTCGGTGCGAGATGGTAAAGTCAAATTGCTGCAAGTAATTCACCCATCTGGCGATACGCCCTTTAGTTTGGGTCATATTCAAGAGATGAGTGAGTGCCTGGTGATCGGTGAACAAAGTGAACTTCGTACCTTCCAGGTACGTGCGGAAGTAGTCAACGGCCTTCAGAACCGCCAGTGCTTCTTTTTCCGTAGTAGTGTAGTTTGTTTCAGACGGCTTGAAAGTGTAACTGTAGTAACCGACTACGTGTCGCTTTTCTCGGCCAGATCTCAACCAAGACTGTGACCTTCCAGAGGGCGCAGTCTGGCTGGCTGATGCGGGAGGACAAAACGGAGATGGTTGGCAAGTTTCTAGCTGATTTTTACAGCATCAGTGGCCTAACATTTGAGTCTCGAAAGAGGAGAGAACACCTCACCGAGGAAGATCTTCACAAAAACCGGGCAATAATTGAGAGCTTTACAAGAGGAAACACGATGGTCCTAGAAAACTCGGAAATAATGTAGTGTTCCTACTTAAAATAACGGAACAGCATTAAAGCTTCAGTATGGAACTGGCGTCCATCTTAATCTGCTTTATTTTTTCACTTCATCCCCCTCTTCTTTCCTGCCCCGGCCCTCGCGCTTCTTCATCTTCTGTCCAAAGGCTCATACCGCTTCACCCTTCCCGCTTTCTTTTAATTACCCCTCCTGGGGTAATACTTGAAGACATTCCCAATTGAAGCACATTCAACAGATCCACGTTCACCAGTGTACCAGACAGTCTTCAAAATTCCGTTCTGGGTGGCTGTCTTGGTCACAGAGTAAGGCCCATAAAATTTGGCACTGGAATCTCTTATTCCTTTTCTCACTAGTACGAGGTCGGTGACTTGAATGTCTGGCATGTCTGCTCGATGCCTCTTGTCGAAATTCTTTTTCATTCGTTTTCGGTACCTCTCCTCCTGTGATTTTTGTTGCCTCTCCTCGACAATCTTGAGGTTTTCCAAGAGTCCCAACTCACGGTCTGCCTGCAGAATAGGGGTCTCTCCTGTAGAAGCGTACTGTGGACTGCACCCCAAGCCACTTGTGTAGGATCGGTTATGATGTTTTACGGCTGCTTCTAAAGAACATTTCCATCCCCCAGGAAAACTATCGTACATCTTGATGTATTGTTTCACGTCCCGTATGGCACGTTCTGCAAGCCCATTCGCCGCAGGATGGTATGGCGCACAGAACTTGATCGATACATTGTGATCTCGAGCCCATCTTACTAGCTTTTCACTCTTGAACGCGGGGCCGTTATCGCATACGATTGTCCGCGTAGTTCTAAACATGTCCCTTTCGAGAAGGGTTATGACGCTATTTGCATCTTCTTTTCCTGCTCGTGCCGCGACCATCCTGGTGCATTCATCTATGGCCAGCAGAAAAGCTTGCGTTTTTCTGACTCCTTCCCGTTTCTTGTTAAGTTCGGCGAAATCCAGGTGAACTACTTCAAAAGGCACGTTCGAGTGGCAAGGTAGTATCATGGTGTCCGTAGGCTGTTTATACTTGACTTTGTGTACTTGACACACATGGCATGAACGAACGTACTGACTAACGTCTTTCTTCATGTGAGGCCACGTAAACCTCTTGACCAACTTGTTGTAGGTACGCCAAAAGCCGTCGTGTCCTCCAGATTCTGGGCTATCGTGGTACAAGTAAAGCACTTTGGAAACAAGAGTTGATGGGACTTGATACCGACCTTCCGTAAAAACCAGTTGTTCTGAGCCTTCCCACAGCTTCACTTCATTGATTTCTTCAGATTTTTCTGTGTTGTTTTGTACCATCAATCTTGATAGAGCATCTGCATCGGTTAAAAGCGGTCCTGGTCGGTGCGAGATGGTAAAGTCAAATTGCTGCAAGTAATTCACCCATCTGGCGATACGCCCTTTAGTTTGGGTCATATTCAAGAGATGAGTGAGTGCCTGGTGATCGGTGAACAAAGTGAACTTCGTACCTTCCAGGTACGTGCGGAAGTAGTCAACGGCCTTCAGAACCGCCAGTGCTTCTTTTTCCGTAGTAGTGTAGTTTGTTTCAGACGGCTTGAAAGTGTAACTGTAGTAACCGACTACGTGTCGCTTTTCTCGGCCAGATGCTTCAATCTGTCGACTGCGCCAGATGGACGCCAGTTCCATACTGAAGCTTTAATGCTGTTCCGTTATTTTAAGTAGGAACACTACATTATTTTGGCGCAGCCGGCCATCGAAGCCATCATGTGGGTGACGTTCTTCATAGACGAGACCTCCGAGGAGATCATCTTTTCGAAGTACCAAGTTCAAGACGAAGCAGCGGTAGACCTACCTCGTGAGCTCAGCTCGGAAGAACTCGTAAACCTGGTTGTGGAAAAGGCAGCCGTAGACACTACTGAACTACGACGGAAAGGTGCTGTGAAAGTGAACTTGCGTGTGGCGACCTTCAACGACCTAGTTCTTGAACCAGCGCGTCGAAAACACTCAGGATCACGATCTCCGACGGAAGAGGTGAGCCTCGTTTTGAAAGCTTTTCAGCTGCAACAGGAACAGATGCTTCAACAAAACCAAATAATGACATCTCTTATAAGCTCTCTGAATGCTGAGAGACCGACACCTAATTTCGTAGAACCTGATGCTTTCGACGGTGTGTCTTCAAATCCAGAAAGTTGGCTTGATTTCTACGAATATGCCGCTGGAAAAAACAAGTGGCTCTCTGATGAGGCTAAAATCACCAACATGCGCGTTTACTTGAGAGGTGTTGCGCGAAAGTGGTATGAAACATGCATTCTGGAAGACAGTGACGACTCTTGGGGCCAGTGGAGGAAAAAGTTTTTGACTGCATTCCGAAGCAATCCAGTAGAAAGATGGAACACGGCGCTTAATTTCAAGTCTGAGCAAAGCTGCCTTGTCGAGTACTTCTTTGAGAAACGCCGTCTTTTAAAGCTGGCGGAGCCTTTGCTTCCATCTACGGCCGTAGTTGCCTTAATAATGCATGGATTGCACACTAACGTGTTGAAGCAAGTGCAAATACTGTCACCAAAGACTCTAGATGACCTCCTCGCGTGTCTTCAGAACATACCATCAGCTTCGGAAACAAGCATAACCGCCGAGTCAAGCAGCTGTTTCAGTCGGAGTAAATCGGACTGGTCAAGCCGCGCTCAGCGAGAACCGAGCCACCTCGCAACTCGCACAGATAACTTGCCTTGGCGTGTTCCAAGAAAAATAATGTAGTGTTCCTACTTAAAATAACGGAACAGCATTAAAGCTTCAGTATGGAACTGGCGTCCATCTTAATCTGCTTTATTTTTCACTTCATCCCCCTCTCCTTTCCTGCCCCGGCCCTCGCGCTTCTTCATCTTCTGTCCAAAGGCTCATACCGCTTCACCCTTCCCGCTTTCTTTTAATTACCCCTCCTGGGGTAATACTTGAAGACATTCCCAATTGAAGCACATTCAACAGATCCACGTTCACCAGTGTACCAGACAGTCTTCAAAATTCCGTTCTGGGTGGCTGTCTTGGTCACAGAGTAAGGCCCATAAAATTTGGCACTGGAATCTCTTATTCCTTTTCTCACTAGTACGAGGTCGGTGACTTGAATGTCTGGCATGTCTGCTCGATGCCTCTTGTCGAAATTCTTTTTCATTCGTTTTCGGTACCTCTCCTCCTGTGATTTTTGTTGCCTCTCCTCGACAATCTTGAGGTTTTCCAAGAGTCCCAACTCACGGTCTGCCTGCAGAATAGGGGTCTCTCCTGTAGAAGCGTACTGTGGACTGCACCCCAAGCCACTTGTGTAGGATCGGTTATGATGTTTTACGGCTGCTTCTAAAGAACATTTCCATCCCCCAGGAAAACTATCGTACATCTTGATGTATTGTTTCACGTCCCGTATGGCCCGTTCTGCAAGCCCATTCGCCGCAGGATGGTATGGCGCACAGAACTTGATCGATACATTGTGATCTCGAGCCCATCTTACTAGCTTTTCACTCTTGAACGCGGGGCCGTTATCGCATACGATTGTCCGCGTAGTTCTAAACATGTCCCTTTCGAGAAGGGTTATGACGCTATTTGCATCTTCTTTTCCTGCTCGTGCCGCGACCATCCTGGTGCATTCATCTATGGCCAGCAGAAAAGCTTGCGTTTTTCTGACTCCTTCCCGTTTCTTGTTAAGTTCGGCGAAATCCAGGTGAACTACTTCAAAAGGCACGTTCGAGTGGCAAGGTAGTATCATGGTGTCCGTAGGCTGTTTATACTTGACTTTGTGTACTTGACACACATGGCATGAACGAACGTACTGACTAACGTCTTTCTTCATGTGAGGCCACGTAAACCTCTTGACCAACTTGTTGTAGGTACGCCAAAAGCCGTCGTGTCCTCCAGATTCTGGGCTATCGTGGTACAAGTAAAGCACTTTGGAAACAAGAGTTGGTGGGACTTGATACCGACCTTCCGTAAAAACCAGTTGTTCTGAGCCTTCCCACAGCTTCACTTCATTGATTTCTTCAGATTTTTCTGTGTTGTTTTGTACCATCAATCTTGATAGAGCATCTGCATCGGTTAAAAGCGGTCCTGGTCGGTGCGAGATGGTAAAGTCAAATTGCTGCAAGTAATTCACCCATCTGGCGATACGCCCTTTAGTTTGGGTCATATTCAAGAGATGAGTGAGTGCCTGGTGATCGGTGAACAAAGTGAACTTCGTACCTTCCAGGTACGTGCGGAAGTAGTCAACGGCCTTCAGAACCGCCAGTGCTTCTTTTTCCGTAGTAGTGTAGTTTGTTTCAGACGGCTTGAAAGTGTAACTGTAGTAACCGACTACGTGTCGCTTTTCTCGGCCAGATGCTTCAATACATTTTTGATACAACACTGCACCAGTCCCATAATGTGAGGCGTCAGTGTTCAATTCAAAGGGTAAAGTGAAATCTGGTATACGCAGAACGGGGTCAGAAGAAATTCTGTGCACCAAGTCACGGTAGACTCTCTCACATTCGTCACTCCATTCAAAGGGAACTTCTTTCTGCGTTAAGCGCGTGAGGCATCTAGTTTTGACAGCAAAGTCCTTTATGAAAGATCGGAAATGTCCTGCCAATCCCAAAAACACACGCAGTGAATGGACGTCATATGGTTTCTTCAACTGGGAGATCTTCTCGACGGACTCTTGTTTTGTGCTTTTGGTGTTCCCATCGAAGACTCTTCCAAGAAACACCACTTTTCGTTGAAAGAATACACTCTTCTTAAAATTAACCTTGAGATGTGCCAAGCTCAAGGCGTTTAACACCTGAGACAGATGGTCCTGATGCTCAGCCTCTGTTTTGGAGAAGACTATAATGTCGTCTATGTACACATTACAAAAAACACCAAGGAATGGCTTTAGGACGTCGTTCATGATCTTCTGGAACCACGCTGGCGAGTTTTTCCAACCGAAAGGGAGCCGGTTGTATTCGTAGAGATCGAATGGCGTGATAAAAGCGGTGTACATTTTTGTTTCTTCGGTTAGTGGGATCTGCCAGAAACCTTTGCATAAATCGATGCGGGAAAAATGTCGGCAACCCCCGGTCTCATCTATAATTGTGTCGATCTTCGGCATAGGAAATGGTATGAGTTCTGTCTGACGATTGAGAACCCTGTAGTCGGTGCATAATCTGAAGGTTCCGTCTTCTTTCGGTGCGATCGTTATGGGAGAAGCGAAGGGTGATACCGAAGGTCGTATGATATCAGCATCTAGCATCTCCTGCAACTCTTTCTTGAGCCACATCTTTCGCTCCCTTGACATATTGTAAGGTGCTTTCCGGATCACGGTCTTGTCAGCGAGTTCGAAAGGAACCTTGTGGGACTTCATCGCCTGAGGATAGCTTCCTATGCATACAAGTTCAGGGTAGGTCGTTGCGATATCCTCCGCGCACTTGACAACTCGTAGATTATCTTGTCTACCCTGATTTGTCTCGTTCCTTGCTACTCCTTCTACTAGAACCACATCGTCCCAGTACACGTTGATCTTTAGTTTCTTTATATCTGGTCTTGATAGCAAAAAGTCGTACGTTACCCCCTCTATCACCAACACTTCGCTCTCTATTTGCTGACCCTGGAACTCGATGTTTACCAAGGCCCACTGATCATGCAACGTTACTTTTCCATCATAGCCTTGTACTCGTAGAATTCTTCCACTATGCAAGCGATTTGCATCCACCAGCTTGGCATTTATAATGGACACAGAAGCACCGCTGTCTACCAGAGCCATCATATGTTTGTTTCCTACTTTGACGGGAATGTGAAGTAGGCTAGAGCAACTTAAATAAACAGTCTCATTTGGAGTCATCGGGTGGGACTGATCACCCTCGTTTATTAGTTTTTTTCTGTCGAATACTCCTGAGCTTCAGTGTCGATATTATTCACTCGACCTCTTGGAACACGCCAGGGCAAGTTATCTGTGCGAGTTGCGAGGTGGCTCGGTTCTCGCTGAGCGCGGCTTGACCAGTCCGATTTACTCCGACTGAAACAGCTGCTTGACTCGGCGGTTATGCTTGTTTCCGAAGCTGATGGTATGTTCTGAAGACACGCGAGGAGGTCATCTAGAGTCTTTGGTGACAGTATTTGCACTTGCTTCAACACGTTAGTGTGCAATCCATGCATTATTAAGGCAACTACGGCCGTAGATGGAAGCAAAGGCTCCGCCAGCTTTAAAAGACGGCGTTTCTCAAAGAAGTACTCGACAAGGCAGCTTTGCTCAGACTTGAAATTAAGCGCCGTGTTCCATCTTTCTACTGGATTGCTTCGGAATACAGTCAAAAACTTTTTCCTCCACTGGCCCCAAGAGTCGTCACTGTCTTCCAGAATGCATGTTTCATACCACTTTCGCGCAACACCTCTCAAGTAAACGCGCATGTTGGTGATTTTAGCCTCATCAGAGAGCCACTTGTTTTTTCCAGCGGCATATTCGTAGAAATCAAGCCAACTTTCTGGATTTGAAGACACACCGTCGAAAGCATCAGGTTCTACGAAATTAGGTGTCGGTCTCTCAGCATTCAGAGAGCTTATAAGAGATGTCATTATTTGGTTTTGTTGAAGCATCTGTTCCTGTTGCAGCTGAAAAGCTTTCAAAACGAGGCTCACCTCTTCCGTCGGAGATCGTGATCCTGAGTGTTTTCGACGCGCTGGTTCAAGAACTAGGTCGTTGAAGGTCGCCACACGCAAGTTCACTTTCACAGCACCTTTCCGTCGTAGTTCAGTAGTGTCTACGGCTGCCTTTTCCACAACCAGGTTTACGAGTTCTTCCGAGCTGAGCTCACGAGGTAGGTCTACCACTGCTTCGTCTTGAACTTGGTACTTCGAAAAGATGATCTCCTCGGAGGTCTCGTCTATGAAGAACGTCACCCACATGATGGCTTCGATGGCCGGCTGCGCCAAAATAATATAGTGTTCCTACTTAAAATAACGGAACAGCATTAAAGCTTCAGTATGGAACTGGCGTCCATCTTAATCTGCTTTATTTTTCACTTCATCCCCCTCTTCTTTCCTGCCCCGGCCCTCGCGCTTCTTCATCTTCTGTCCAAAGGCTCATACCGCTTCATATATATATATATATATATATATATATATATATATATATATATATATATATATATATATATATATATATATATATATATTTATATATATATATGTATATATATATATATATATATATTTATATATATATATATATATATATTGTCACAGAGTAGAAAAAGGTAGAGAAGAGAAGCAGAGGAAGACGAAGAGTCTTGGCACGATCGCAGTGTGCTGCCGCAAACGACCATTGTTCACCTCCTGTAAATAAAACCACCTTATCACAGCTCACTGTTACAGTTGTGGTGGAAGTGCTGGGTAATCGACACCCGAAGACGGAAGGTGAACCGCTAGTTCTTCGACGGAGCCGTTGCATTGCTGGACTTCCACCGAATCCATCTGGTCTGGACATGTCCCACAACGCAAATGAACACCGACCCCTCTCGACTTCTGCGCCGACCAGTTCGGCTCCACAACTGAGAGATGCTCGTCCCTTTGCCGGCAGACCAGATGAAGACGTCGAGGCTTGGCTCATCCATTACAAACGGGTGAGCGCGGCTAACAAATGGGATGCCGCTTCTCAGCTTTTGTACGTCGCGTTCTTTCTGACGGATACTGCATAAATGTGATACGAGAATCAGGAGGAAACGCTAACGACGTGGGACAGATTTGTTTCTGAAATCAATGAGCGTTTCGGCGACCCAACAACGATAAAGAAAAGAGCAGAACAGACGCTAATGCAACGAGCTCAAGTGCCAGGTGAAACTTGTACGACCTACATTGAGGAAGTCATAAAGCTATGTAGGACCATTGACTCCGGAATGTCTGATGAAGACAAAGTCGGGCCCATTCTAAAAGGAATCGCCGAGGATGTTTACAGTTTCCTCATCGCGAAAGACACCTTGACATCTGTCACCGATGTCATTCGTCATTGCCGCAATTTTGAGCAACTAAAGACGAGGCGCATCACGCCAAAGTTCGGCAAGCTACCCAATGTGACGACCATAGTGAGCATAGACAGCAACCAGGCGCTTGATCTTGCAACAACAATCCGGCAGATAGTACGTGAAGAACTCGGCCTGTACGCGCAAGTGGCAAACCGCCCAAGCACTCATTCCCCCTATCAGCCACCAGAGTTCAAGCGAAGCGTTCCTTCATTCTTCTCGCACCGAGTGGCGGAGGGCTTTCAGGATTCTGATTCCACACATCAGTATCAGCCAGGTCTATACGACAGAGGCCCTGCCAATGACGCACGATCACGACGAGCACAGCCACATTCTTATACTCAGGGCTCTCAGCCGGACTACGTCCCGCTGCGGCAAGGACAGTACCAACCCTACTACCAAGATGTAACTTACGACGAATACAATGAATTCCACAGAGTGGCAGAAACCCGTTCTTTGCGTGATAACGAACTTCCTCGCCGACAGCAGCGGCCCAGGATTCGTTCCATTGAATATAGTATAAACCGTGACCCTCTAGTGTGCTACAACTGTGGTTTCATTGGGCATATTGCTCGGTATTGCCGCCAACAACGCCGCCAATGACGAAGGACACAAGCCATGTCTTCGCCACCAAGACCCGGTGCTTCATATGACCTGCGGACAACCGACTTGTTTCCAAGGGACCGTTTTTCGCGCGAGACCAGACGCAGTGATTCGCCAGCATCCGAGCGGAGTTTGACACCACCATCCAACCATTCTCGTCGCTCGCCGTCTCCTCTGCGTCGTCCTTCTCCGCCGCCGGGAAACTAGCATCCGCGGCCAATGGAGGTGAGGTTGCCGGACGGTCTTTTCAAGATATACCTCTGCCTATTGTAATGATCAAAAACAAAGTGAATGTGTTGATTGATGGAATACCGACGATGCCGTTAGTTGACACTGGGGTGACTGTGTCTGATGAGCCTCGCGTTCAGAAACCGCTTAGGTCGTAAAGTTATGTTTTCATGGGACGATACAATCAGCTTTCGTGGTGTAGGCGGCGAGTGGCTTAATCCTCTTGGTGTATGTGCTGTCAGTGTTTCATTGGCTGGAAAAGTATTTGTATCGAAGTTTCTGGTTCTATCTCGTTGTTCGCACGATGTCATTCTTGGTATCGATTTCCTAGAGCAATGCGGTGCTTCCGTTGACTGTGGTAGTGGCGAAATATCACTAAACAATTTGTTTCTACCGTCGCTTTCCGAAGAAGACTACCGTGGCGAAGACAGGAACACACTTAGTGTGATTAATGAAGTGATAGCACCATCTTGGTGCCTGACACCCGTTCGAGTCTCTTCCACAGCGGTTGAGGATGCTTGTGTTGACCTCGTAGTGGGGCCTCTACGCAAGAACTGTTTTAAGAAGGACATACTTGTGCCTTGTGCTGTTATGTGCATAACAAAAGGAGTAGCAACATTGTGGGCGCTGAACTGTTCTGCCACGCCGGTTGTGCTTCCTCGCGGGATGAAGATAGCTCTCTTTGATGAAGCCTCATGCAACTCGATAGCAGCAATAACTACGGACCTCCCCACCTCTTCCTCTGCTTGTGATATTCGCCATAATGAAGATCTAATGCTCGCTATGATCAGCAAGACTCTCAGTACGACGGAACGGCAAGCGCTGGTGCATGTCCTTTCCCGGCATGTTGCTGCTTTCGACTTCAAACATAGAGATGCACCCCTTCAGTTACCCTCGTCCCGCGCTCGTCACAGAATAGGCACTGGCTCTGCACAGCCCATCCGCCAAAAGCCCTACCGAGTGTCATTCTCTGAGCGCAAAGCTATCGCCGAACAAATAAAGGACATGCTGAACAAAGGGGTCGTGCAAGAGTCGTCCAGCCCGTGGGCAGCCCCGGTAATTCTTGTCAGGAAAAAGGATGGTTCCTGGAGATTCTGCGTAGATTACAGCCGTCTAAACACTGTGACGAAGAAAGATGTATATCCCTTACCACAGATTGATGACGTCATAGATTGCTTGCATGCCGCTTCCTATTTTTCAACGCTTGATTCGCGGTCAGGTTATTGGCAAATACCTAGGAACCTGGGGACAAAGACTGCTTTCATAACTCTGGATGGCTTATTTGAATTTAATGTCATGTCTTTTGGCCTTTGTAATGCTCCAGCCACCTTTGAAAGATTTATGGACACAGTATTACGTGGTATAAAATGGGAGATATGCATGTGCTACCTTGACGATGTTGTGATCTTTGGCCGTACGTTTGAGGAACATAACAACCGTCTCAGTCTTGTTCTCGACTGCATTGAAAAAGCCGGGCTGGTTCTGAATTCAAAAAAATGTTGCTTTGGCGAACGTCAAACTCTCGTGCTGGGGCACTTGGTCGACAAGGATGGCGTCAGACCCGATCCTCGCAAGATAGAAACAGTGAGCTCTTTTAAATCACCGCGGTCCGCACGAGAAATTGGCTCATTTGTCGGTCTATGCACATATTATCGTCGTTTTGTTCCACGATTTGCGGAGATCGTGTATCCGCTGACAAACGCCTTGCGACAGGATGCAACCTTCAACTGGACACCAGAGTGTGACGCCGCATTTTCACAACTTATGTTTGTACTAACGTTAGCACCACTGTTGCGTCACTTCGATCAATCTTGCCCGACTGAGGTCCACACGGACGCTAGTGGTATCGGTGTAGGCGCGGTGCTTGTACAACGTCACAATGGCGCAGAGCATGTCGTGGCATATGCCAGCCGTTGTCTGAGCAAATCAGAACGCAATTACACAGTTACGGAACAGGAATGTCTGGCAGCTGTTTTCGCTGTACAGACGTTTCGTTGTTATCTTTACGGGAGGTCATTTAGGATAATTACCGATCACCATTCGTTATGCTGGCTGGTCAGTTTGCGTGACCCCTCTGGCCACCTCGCAAGTTGGGCGCTGCGACTTCAGGAATACGACTTTACGGTGTCGTACAAGAGTGGCCATCGTCACGCTGACGCCGACTGCCTCTCCCGGATTCCTCTTGCGGCTACTGACTGCGATGCTGAGAATTTTGACGACTGCCTTGCTGCTGTTACAAGCACGTTCCCCAACGCGGCTGCTTTCCAAAGAGAACAACGCAACGATCTCAACTTGGATCCTCTTTTTGCCGCCGCACGTGCCTCCCAACACAGCGGTCGCTTTACTGTCCGAGACAAGTTGCTCTATAAAACTAACTACTCGAGACCTGGAGCACGTTTTTTTCTAGTTGTCCCCGAGAGCCTTCGCTCGGATGTTCTACGTGCCATGCATGACGATGCGACGTCCGGTCACTTCGGCTTCATTAGAACGCTGAACCGCACGCAGGAACGCTTTTACTGGCCCAAGATGTACGAAACGACGAAGCGTTACGTCACTAGCTGCGAGACGTACCACCGTCACAAGCACCCGGCCACCACTACACCAGGTCCCCTTCAGCCGTTAACACCACCCAGCACACCTTTTGAACAAGTAGGAATTGACATTATGGGTCCATTTCCGTTATCTAACAATAAGAAGCGTTGGATAATCGTCTGCGTAGATCATCTTACGCGGTATGCCGAAACCGCAGCTATTCCCTCTTCTACCGCTGCATCCGTGGCGGACTTCTTGCTTCACTCCGTGGTCCTTCGCCATGACCCACCACTTGTTATTATCAGCGACCGTGGCCGCCAGTTCACTGCCGTTGCCGTTGAAGAATTACTACGCATGTGCATGACACAGTTCCGTCATTCCACAACGTATCACCCACAGACGAATGGCCTCGTTGAACGGACAAACAGAACGCTGACCAACATGCTTGCCATGTACGTTTCTTCCAATCACAAGAACTGGGATGAAGTGCTGCCTTTTATCACGTATGCGTACAACACGGCAAAACATGAAACAACGAACTTCAGCCCATTTTATCTGTTGTACGCCAGGTTGCCACTAAGCCCTCTAGACATTTTCTTACCCTTCATTCTACACATTTACGACTCTGTATCAAACACCCTGTGCCTCGCGGAAGAAGCCCGTTGAATCGCTCGTCTTCGTACTCTGGCCTCTCAACGTCGTTCGAAGGAACAATACGACGACCGTCACGAACCGATTTTATTCGAAAAAGGTGACTTGGTGTTACTTTGGACACCGCAACGCAAGCGTGGATTGTGTCAAAAGCTTCTGTCACGATATTCAGGCCCATTTGTAGTTTTGGAGCCTCTAAGTCAGCTCACTTACGTAATAGTTCGTCTTTTGTCCAATGGTCGACGATCGAGCAGAACGCAGCTCACTCACGGTGCTCGCCTGAAACCTTTCTACCCTCCTTGTGCATCATAACTCGCCCTACGGGCTTCGTCTGCTTGCGGGGGAATGTAACAGACTAGAAAAAGGTAGAGAAGAGAAGCAGAGGAAGACGAAGAGTCTTGGCACGATCGCAGTGTGCTGCCGCAAACGACCAACGTTCACCTCCTGTAAATAAAACCATCTTATCACAGCTCGCTGTTACAATATATATATATATATATATATATATATATATATATATATAACGCTATGATGACTGGGAGACGTGGCCTGGCTCATACCCTATGTTTATTTTTCATTGTCAGTTCCTCTTTCGGTGACTCTACCATCAGTCACTGCTACCCTACGTCACAAGATTCTCCCTGCCCCCGGAACAAGTCGCGTCAGACAATTACCAAAACAACAAGTGTTAAAAGCGAAAATTGTCAAAATGCACCGTAAATCTATGTGAGAAGGGAGTTCCTTAACTCGGACGAAACATCCTCACCCGGGGGAAGCAGTCCGGCCATATATAAGAGAACTCGGGTGGACGAGGCTGGCAGTCGCATCACCGATGGCATAACCACTACCTAGAAACCTGCACTACTGATAACATCGGTTGAGTTCTTGTGAGGAATGGACAAGGTTGGGAGTCACTGTAGCATTTGAGGTCCGAATGTCGAAGGCGTCGAATTGTGTGTCGTGGCGGGAACAGATGGTGTGCTTTCAGTTTGCGAGTGCGATGGTCGCGGCTGACGGATCGGTGTCATGGTCTCTGCGTTCTACAGATGATGCCTTTTTGGCTCTTTCGTCGTTTTCTGTGATTTCGGAGCTGTAATTGTAGGCGCAGTCTTGATCTCTTGTGCCAAATGCGTTTGCGGCGTCGATACCTTATGCGTATATGCGTCACGTCTTGAGTTTGCTTTACCAGGCTCGCTTTGCGTCGTTGTCCTTGTTGATGTATCCGTTGGAGTGTCTCGAACTCTTAGAATCGCTTTTGCTGGCGTTGCTGCGGTTGTATTATAACCTACTGAGGTGGGCGCGCTTCTTGAATATCATGCCGTTTTTTTTACAAATTGATGTAGTGTGCAGTCAGCAGCTGTTGCAACGCTTTTCAGGCAGCGAAGTTGCTAGGACAGATTTGACTGGAGGAACATCAGAGGCGCCTTCGACAGCATTCATTGCGTAGGCTTCTGGCACCTGGCAACCTTTCAGAATCGCTTCCGAGCCTCCTGTGTTTCGGTTTTCAGATGGCTGCGCTCTCATTGACGACGCCAAAACAGGCGTAATTTGGTCAAATTCCAGTTGGGAATGGCTGCCTTTCTGTGCAACGAATGATGCGAGCCCTTCTGGCACATGAAACTGAACTCTAGGTTTCGGGCTTAACTGAGTACGCTGTGAGATCCTCTGCTCAATTTCGACCGTAGTGAACGTGTGAGACGTGAGGTGGGCGTTGTTAGCGACCGAAGATCCATGCGATGGAAAAGCAGAAGGTGAGTTCATGCGTGAAGACTGCTATTGACTGTGACGACTGAGCGCGATTGTTTTCATATGATTGGCAATGAGAAATTCTTCATCATAGTCGCGAAAACGGGCCATCATCTCTTCTTTTAACTTTTGCTACGATTCGTCGTTTTCGAATATGTGTGTCAAGTAAAACTTGAAAGCTTCACCGGAGATGTAGTCAGTGAAGTTGGTGATCATCTCCTGTTCTGACCATGATGCAGCGGTAGCGTGGAGCTTGAACAGGTAGAACCAGTCCTGCACGGATCCACCGTTCACTGCTCCGGTGTACTTGGAGATGGGAAGGTCAGTCGATGGTTCCGTCATGATGGTTGCAACGGTGTCCAGAGGCGATGCATTTCTGTGGTCCGCGTTCGGTCACTACGTCTCCCTGAGGACTTCGATGATGATGGCGGGTTGATGAAATGGTTGCGAGGTCTTCATCTTGTCGACTCGTGTGACGCTAGATGTGGGGGAGACATGGCCTGGCTCACACGCCATGTTTATTTCTTTGGCACTTCCTCTTCCTCTGTCTCTACGATCAGTCACTGCTATCATATATATATATCAGTCACTGCTATCATATATATATATATATATATATATATATACATGTATGTATAACGAGCCCATAGGTATACACTTCTTTCCCTTATTCATTAACGAGGGTCTCGTACTGGCAGACTTGGTGTCATTAGGTTGTATACGAGAGACTATTGATGAGCTGCCCGCTCGTAATAAGTTCACGTGCTACGTGACGCCACACATGCGCATAAAAGAGTGTTTTATGCTCTTCTATGCGCATAAAACAGTCTTTTATGCTCTTTCTGCTCTTTTATGCTCTTTCACCCACTTTTATTTCTTCTTATCTACATTTCATTGGTTCATAAACTTACCCTATACATTCCTTGGCATTACTGGCTGTTAGATCTCATTAATATCGTGTCAAAACACGGAAAAACAAGCCCTCAGATACACACTTTTTTCGCTTATATATATATGTATATATATATGTATATATACGTATATATATTCTGAGCAAATATCGATGCCATCTCACAATATATATATATATATATATATATATATCGCTACAGTGACTAACTACCGGTAATATGAAGGATCAGGTCCACCACGGTCTAGCGTGTGCTCGTTCTTCTGGCTGAGCATCTTTTGCCCCTCGTGCGTGGGCGCGGGTCCGTGTGGGTTTCAATTGCAAGAAAGAAGACGCGCTGGCAGGTGAACAGTTCTGTTTTAAAACGCTCTAGCGGACTCATTCGTTTTCGCACCTTGTTTTCAGGGTAGAGGTTCGCCCATAATAAAGTAGTTTTTGTGTTTCTTCTCTTCAATTCATTATAACTGGTGGAGGGGCTGGGTATGATTGGAAGCCCCTTTGGCGCATGAGAACGGAGGCCTGGTCCTCAACGATTGGAACATGGTGAACTGACTCCAGTACATCTGCGTTGAAGCCGCTGCCTTCTAGAAAAGCAGCCTGAATTCGGACCCCTCCCAAGTGCTCCGGAAACACAGGCAGTGTACGCAGATCAGAACGGAACGATGGCTTGCCTGGTGAGAGCATCAGAATCTACCCTGTCTCCACCGCGCATTCCTGAGCCCTTTCTTCGTGACGCGTTCGAACATGTAGAGGATTGCTTAGAACACTTCTGGTGGGTTGCGAAGACCGACGGCTCGAACTAGGCAAGGAAACTATGTCACGTGTACTTCGCATTGGAGGATGCAATGAAGACGTAGTGTAAAAACCACAAAGTGGTCATACTGACATGAGAAGAGCTTTGACGACAAGTATTAGCTACGTAAGCCAGCGCCGATCTTCGAAAAAAGGCAGAGAATGCTACAGTCCAGGAACCAGCGCACGAACGAGAGTGTTGGCAAGTACATTGATGACATGTCCCGCCTTTTTAGACGCACCGACTCGAACATGATCGGAAAGAAAAATGTGCGTCACTTAATACGAGATGTCAAACAGGAGTTATTTGCTGGTTTGGTACAGAACCCACCTCGTACAGTGGCTGAATTCCGCGCGTAAGCCATCACCATACGCCGGGCATTGAAACAGCGCTACCGTCACTGCAACCATGGTGCCAGTATTGTGCCTGCGCATGTACTCTCAGCAAACCTGGGCAGAAGCAGCAAAGCATCGAGTAAAATGATACAATTCATTGTGAAGAAAGAGCTAAGGAAAGTATCTTACCCAAAAGTCACGCGGCCAACCTCACTTCTCACTAGCTTGATTCGAGCAGAACCCGAGACGCTACCTGTTCGAATCGAACAGCAGTTGCAGGAACGTCCTGCAACAACTTGCGCCGATGCTTTACTTCAGCCCACCGTGGGAACTGATTCATTTGCAGCCCTCAGTGGCTACTGATCAGCTTCACGTGGCTCACCCTATCCAGCCAATCTAAGGCCACAGAAACGCGACGTGCAGCGCACACCCAACAGGACACCGCTCTGCTTTCACAGTGGCGAAGCTGGAGACCTGTACAGAATGTGCCCGTATCGACGAGTTCGTCTCTGTGGGTTTCCTGTCAACGCGCCATGCCTCCAAAATGGCGAAAGACCCGTTGAAATGAAAGATTACTTATGCAGTCATCTATTTTCAACTGCTGGTTTCCCGCATCGGCTTAGATCACCAACGCCAGCTTCCTAACGGTCACGAAGATCTCGGTGATCAAGTTCACCTTCTCCATCTTCAATCTCAACACGGCATTGTTCAAGCAGTTCCAGTCATAAAAAGGAAGCCAGCGACTTCGGGAGGCAAGGCTATTGATGTTCTCCGTCAAAGGCCCAGTGCAGCAACGACGAGCGGAATACGGCGACTAAGGTACGTAAAAACGAAATTTCTGTGGAATTAAGCGTAACCGTAGACGAGTATAAATTTAATGTTTTAATCGACACAGGTGCTGGTTATTCGGTTGTCAGTTATGCTGCCGCAAAGGATATAAAGAAACTTTTGACGCCTTGGAGTGGATTTCTCATGCGAACGGCTGGGAGTCATGGCATCACATCTCTGGAAAGGTGCACTGCGAAAATTGGAATTCAGGGCGCAACTTACGTTGCCGACCTTGTTGTACTTCCAGAGTGCTTTAGGGTTGTAATAATAGGGATGAATTTTCTGCCAGCAGGCTGAGGTATATTGAGCCTGCCGCATCCTGGTGTCTCATTTTTGAGGAAACACAAAGGAGCATGAGTGCACTGCACCACATGTTATAGATTGTGATGTTATCGGGTAGCGTAATGATCAGTATAAGAAATGAAGCAGTCGTTGACAGTGAAGGTATGGCGGATGCAAACATCAACTTACAGCTGAAGAAAGGAAGTTGTGTAGCTCGAGGCAATGTTCACTAACGGGATGGGTGTACCGATCTTCTGCTCACAAATTTGTATAATGAATTGAAGGATGTTGCAAAAAACACTGCTATTGCCTTCGTGCAGGGTTTTTCAGCAGTGACAGACATATGTGGTCTGGTGTAAGGCCCACCTGCTTCGAAACCTGCGCACGATGTCGCGGTAAGAGTTGCAATCAGCCAAAATTCATGAGCTTTCACGAAGAAATCTATCCAAGACATCAACAAAGACTTCGCTGGATGTTTTTATACCTCGTGGAATGTGCGGCAGACCCAGGCTGTTAAAACCGAATAATAACAGATGAAGCTACAAGGTCGGTAAACCAGTATCGTTACAGAATATCACCGAAGGAACGGGAGCTCATAAAGAGCCAACTGAAATAGATGCTGGATCATCAAGTCACATAGCCATCCAACTGCTCGTGGGCATCACCTGTATTTCTCGTAAGAAAAAAAGGACAACACGTTGAGATTTGGTGTTGATTACCAAAATTTTAGCAGCTACACCAAGCGGGATGTCTACCTTTTTGGCACGTCTGGATGATACAATGAATCAGCTATGGCACGCAAGGTACTTTTCATTGGATTTTAAAAAGTGTTATTGGCGAATGGAAGCGTCCCAAAGGGATTGTGAAAAGACTGCTTGCATAGCCCTGGACAGTCCCTATAAGCTTATTGCCCTCCCATTCGGCCTCTGTTGTGTGCCTGCAACATTCTAGCGCATGATGAACAATGTGCTCTCAGGCCTCAAACGACAGTCGTGTTTGGCCTACCTAAATGACGTTGTTGTGTTTTCAGCAAAGTTTGAACAGCACGTAGAGCAACTCTGTTTGGTACTTCAGGCTATCCAGTCGGCCTGCTTGACGATGAAGCCGGAAAAGTGCCAGCTTGGATTCGACAAGCTTTGTTTTCCTGGTCATGTAGGATTCGAGAAGCTTCGTTTTCTTGGTCATGTAATCAGCGCTGAAGGTGTTTGCTCGGACCCCGACAAGACTGGGGCGGTGGGGCTGTTTCCTAAGTCAAATGACAAGAAGGAAATACACCATTTTTTGTGTTTATGCGCCTATTACAGGCGGTTCATGGAAAGCTTTTTGATATTTCTCGAACCCCAAACAAGTCTCACGACGCCGGCTGTGGTGGCTGGACTTTCGATGGAGGCAAAAATGCTGTATGCCGGTGTGCTCAGATTCAGGTGCTTGTTAATGTACCCCAGTTTGTCCAAATTTTTGGATTCCTTCACTATGGAGTTTCTCATGATCATTTGGTTCTTTTGAGGCGTTAAACCCCACGTAATGTAATGGCCACTAAACACAGGAAAGCGAATTACACCTTAACACGGCTTCAATCTGGCAGCCATTGCCACCAGCCTCACTTTTCTCCAAACACTTCGTCTTTCTCGTTCTCTGTACTGCGGCTTTCTTCTGCTAGAATCCCTATACCCGTCAGTTTACCCTGTCACATCATTCCACCGGGGGAAGGGGGAAGAAGGGTAGAAGATAGGAAATACCAGTCTTCCTTGAGGGTAGTTCTACTTACAATCTTGACCAAGGTGCAGTGCGTGGTGCTGCACTGAACGCAGCGGGTGGTCTTTGCAATGACGAACCGTCTTCATTCTCAAGACACAGGCCATTGTGTAAAACTTGCACGGGGTGATGAAAAGCGGATGTCGACAACCGTCACCTTAGGAATAACCTTGTGCCACATGGTACGTGACTTCGCCTGCCGGATCATGAACAAAGCACTGTCCTGTCCCGCAGCTTTTAATGGTGTTTTCCGAAGTGCGAACCTACTCTTTGCAACTTGTCTCTTGGCTCGGCGGTCTCTCCACGATTATTTTCCTTGTCACCAGCTGTTGCAGAGCAGGACCCTGTTGGCTGTTGTTCAGCTCATGATGAGAGTGACGTATGTGTTCCACCTCTTTACTGTGCCCTGATATTCTAACGTTAGACGCAGAGGTCCCATAGCCGCTTGCCTTCGGTGAATCCCGGAGAGCTGTTGGAAGTGATTTAAATAGAGGTTTGGGCTGTTGCTCTGATTTCCATGGTTGACGCCGTTGCTTAAAGCACGGGGTTTCTGACGTGTCTTGCACAGCCATTGTGGTTGGTCCCAGCTGTAATGGAAAGTCATAAAAAGCAAACGCCAGGCCCTAAAAATGTCCTTCAGTAAGGTCATCATATTTTCTTTCTTTTATTTTTCGGCGTCTGCGTCGTGTTTCTCCGCCTGTGCCATTCACATTCGCCAGATTCAACGAACTGCTGCTCTCACTAAAGCTGAAAGGTGCCATTTCGCATACGGCGATCTCCTCCATTTTCTTCACCTCGTTTCACTCGTTTTGACATCGTTCTTCGCATGCGTCCTCCTCAACAATGCACACACCGCCGACATAGCACATTGGTTCATCTTGGTGCACACTTGGCTTATTCTTGAAACAAACATGACTTTGTTCCTGAGCAACCACACGTTAGTTTCTGACATCATGAGTGCCCACTACTACAACTGAATGGGGTGCAAGATCCGTAAACATACTTCCTAGTCTATTGGTCAAGTGAAAGCGCACTTCTTCGATCAAGGCCTCCCACTTCCTGTCATACATTGCCAAGATATCCTAAAGTGCGTCCGTCAACAAGTCGTCCAGCGGGCGTTCCATGCTGCAAAATTCCACCGCTGCCACCGAATGTAAAGGCCACTAAACTCTCAAAAGCGAAGTACATCTTCACACGGCTTTAACCTGGCAGCCATCGCCACCAGCCTCACTGTTCTCCAAACACCTCGTCTTCCTCGTTCTCTGTCCTGCGGCTTTCACCTTTTAGTATCCCACTACGCGTAAGTTTACCCCATAACAGTCACAATAACAAGACTTACGAATGAGGACGTGCCATTCATTTGGCACACTGAAAAAGAGAGTGCTTTCAACGAACTAAAAAAACGTTTGCAAGCTTCGCCTATCCTGGCGTATTTCGACAAAACCACTGATGCGTAAATCTATAAAGACGCCAGCAATCTCAGCCTATACGTGGACCTGGTGCAATGGCAAAATAAAGAAGAGATGGTGATAGCATACGCTAGCCGCACCGTCTCAAATGCTGAAAGAAACTATTCTGCGACAGAAAAAGAGTGTTTAGAAGTCACACGAGCGATCGGCAAGTTGAGGCCATAACTCCACAGCACGCCGTTCCATGCCATCAGTGACCATCACTTAATTTCTTGGCTGGCGAGTTTGAAAGACCCATCGGGATGGCTTGCGAGAGGCAGCCTGAGGCTCCAAGAATACGACGTTATGGTCGTATACAGGTCTACAGAAAACATGGCGATGCTGACTGCTTATCACGTTCACCAGTCTACTCTATCCTTTCAGAAGAGAAGGACTTCCCACTCTTATGTGTGATAGAAACCTCGGGAATCGCGGAGCATCAGCGGGGTGACATGGAATTGTTCCCATTGTTAAAGTATTTCGAAGGGCATGCCGAAAACGTTCCTCGCGTATTTATGAGGGATTATCCTCAGTCTGCCTCCGAGGTAATACACTATACAAAAAAGTTTTAACGCAAACAGGAGACGTTTCTATTAAAGGTACCATCAGCCATGAGGCCTGTTCTCCTAGAAGCGCTTCATGAGGAACCGTCAGTGAGTCACTTCACTGTAAGCCGAGCATTCGCAAGAATAGTTCAGAAACATTACTCGCCTAAGTTGCTTGTGTCCGTGAAGCGCTACCTGAAGACATTTCGCGAGTGTCTAAGGCGCAAAGCACCACCACTTAAGACGGCTGGCTTTCTCCAGCCTATCGGTGCGTCCTGTCAACCGATAGTGCCTCCTAAGACTCCATATCTACAGGTCCAAAGGGACCTCCTCGGACTGTATCCTTTGTCGGCACAAAAAAGGGGTGGATCATAGTTGCTACTGATTACTTGACATAATATGCTGAAACCGGCTGCCTTGAGCGAGGAATGGCAACGAAAGCCGCACTAGCTGCTTTTCACTCAAAACTTTGTTCTTCACCATGGAGCACCAATTGTCGTGATTACAACGAGAGGTGCAGCGTTCACGTCTGCCTTTGTGCAGTCCTCGAAGACAATGACTAACACCAGGCATAGGAAGAGCACTGCATACCATCCCCAAACGAATGGGTTGACAGAACTCTTGAACCACATCATCGTTTGCATGTTTCAATGTTTGTTGACATTGAGAATAAATTATGGGACAAAATTTTGCGATACACAACCTTCGTCTACAATACGGCCATTCAGGTGACTTTACCCAATTTCAGGTGGTATATGGCCGCACTGTCACTACGACATTCAACACCATGTTGCCATCCCCGCAGGTGCGCCTGCGCAAGTAGGCGTTTGGTGTGTAGCAGCACCACGGACCCGAGCTAATGAGGGAGTTTTGACCCCCTCCCACGCCTAGCCGTGTGTGGCTTTGCCATGTCCGGGGAAAACCGGATCCGGGGGGTTGAGCCAACGCTGGGTGATTGGATCTTTAAGGCCCCCGGCAGAGGCAACACACCCATTTGGCCCCGGCTTCACGTAGACGGCACCTCTGAGCTGACCCACGCAGGGAAATCGGCAGTCGCCTTTTCCTATCTCTCTCCCCTACAACTTCGTCTTTATTTCTCACTTTTAGTCTCTCCTTTCTACTTCTCTCTTCTGTTTACTTCCTATTTTCCTGGTGGCAAGGGGGAACCTTGTGTAGTTACTCAACCTTGAGTAGTTATCCCTACTGAAACGTTCCGTAAGATGCGGAGACCTCACATACGGAATTATTGGAATATGGAAGACGTATGATGCGGGCTCCGCATCTTATGGAAAGACGTATCATGCGGAAAAAACTGAAATGTGTGCATGTTACGTCTGAATCTAGTGCAAAGCAATATAATGTGTAAATTGAATAGACGTCCACATCTTGAGTACATGCAATACTGTGTAGAAATCACAATAGTTCTTAAATGTGCATGATGAGGGATTGAATCATCGGCATCTAGCTTACTAATTGTTGTGATGCAGAAGCAAAATTACCTTTAAATAAAACACATTACAAAACTACTAAATTAACATGCTAGCGATCATAAATGGTGGTTACATTGCAACACATTAATGCAGTGTTCTATGCAAGACTTAAAGAACTTATAAAGTTATTATTATCAATAGAGAAGCATTAATATACACATCAGCCCTGCTACAATCAATATGTTTTTTTATTTGTCTGTATGCTCCAGCTGTGAATAGTGACATTGCAGTTTGATCGTACACAAATGAGGTGACTGCACCGCAATTGCACGAGCTCCACCTAAGCCACAGGATGGTGGCACATTGTAACAGCAATTTTAGAACGAAATGTTTAAACATAAATAATAATCATAGCACTGTGAAAGTGTGGCGCTGTGTTTATCTCATGAATGCCTTGTGGAGATCGGCGAAATGCTGCTTGAGGCTCCGGCACCGCTGTAAATTTCGAAGGTCACTGCGATAGAACTTGTGTGTCCTTCATAGGCACCTGGAAATGAAAATAATTGGCACAAATAATGTCAGAGAGACATGTTAGAACAATAGTTTACATGCACAAGAAATATAACACACAGAATGAAACTGAAAATTTAAGGCACACAATCCTTCATGTTATGCATATGTGAATAATAGAAGGAATGAGTGTATAAATTAGTTCTGCCACATCAAAAAAAACAGCATGCTTATCACAGTGAAAATAACTAGGTTGTCACGATTAGATAATCGATTATTATGTCCTTATGAAATTATGATTTAAACGCTTCCTGCACAGTAAAACTTTAGGAACTGCAAGTGAAAGCTCTCAGTGTTCATTTAATAGTGTGTGCATGTACATCTGCTGCCTTTATACTATACAGTTTGTGCACAAAATTGGCATCTTGAACAATTTTGAGAGTTAAACCTAAGCAACTTATGAAGGTTAAAATCACCATGAAAGCAAGCAGGACCAGGCAGGTGCCATTAAAAATCTGTGCAAGCCAGATAACTATAACCGAACTGCACACATATAGGGGAGCAAGAGTAACAGTAATCCGGCTGCTGACCGGCATGTCGCGGTATCGAACCCCGGCTCCATTTCCGATAGAGGCAGAAATGCTGTAGGCACGTGTGCTCAGATTTGGGTGTACGTTAAAGAACCCCAAGTGGTCGAAGTTTCCAGTGCCCTCTACTACGGTGTCTCTCATAATCATATAGTGGTTTTCGGACGTGAAACCCCACATATAAATCAAGAATAACAGAAATAAACTGCCAACAGAAAAGTTGGTTGCATGTGCTATCTGTAAGTGCTTACACCTTACTACATACAGCATGCTCATTCCATTTTAAATACCGATATTGAAAATAACTGCTCTATTAGGAATGTAAAAGGTAAGGTAGAACTGAACGACTCTACAAAAAGTGACCCTATTATGACATCACGTTTTCTTATAACAAAATTGACTAAGACTCTCAAATATCATTATGCAAGGAAAAAATCTTCAAAAGAACAATCAAGTTTGAAGTCATAATTATTTATATGTCTCCTATGACTATAACCAAGAAATCGACCTCAACATGGCTAATGTTAGTTTTTAAGGCCTATGTTCACTAGACAATGAACTATACCACAAAAAGCACAGCGTTCAGGCAAAGCACCACACAAAAAAAGAAAGCAGTCCTTTTTGTTATTACCTACAATGCCTTTAAAATGGTATTTTTACCTCTACTTTCCGCTTTTTATCTAAGTAACTGGTGTGAAACAAGTTAGCTGAAAATGCACTGTGCCTCCAAAACCTGTTGGTTGAATCTGAATTTTAAAAAAATGGTGAAGCTTGCACTAAATTAGGCTCCACAAGCCTTGAAACAGTGAGACTACATGACTCTTAGGACTAATTTAGTTACTTGTGTTTTGTTTCTGGGCCTAAGCATAAAGACAAGGGCTTAACTGAATTGCTGCTAACAAACAAATGCTTTCGAAATTGCCCGAGCGTCAAAGGATGCTCAGCCATTTGTTGTTTTTTTGCACTGGGCTATTCTACGCCAAACATACAAACCATACTGCCTGGCGACCATCACAGATGTATAGTTTAAAAAATGATGGTAATTTACTCTTCTGAAAATAGTTATTTGCAGAAGTGTTTTGAAGAGAAAAGAGTAGTGGTCACGTGGGTACCTTCAGAATTTCGCAGAATGTCGTGCGGGTTGTATTTGTGAGAAACATTTCAAAGTACCGCTTTTTCTTGCCACATCAAATTTGATCTACATATTAAGTAAAGATGCTTCTTAAAGTATATGAAGTCAAGTAACATTAGTGCAATTTTTCTGCTACATAGGCTTTGAAGAATTCCGCCAAACTGTTTATCGTTTGCAGTTCTTGTATGGCAATACTGCATTTTGTATGAATATTTGAGCCACAAATACTCACTGCACAGAAGTTATATTTTACGAGAAAAAATAATGTTAGGTCCAGATTACAAATATCACTATATAATTGTTTTTGTCCACATTGAGATGCACTTTGAGCTGTGTGTTTGTCTAATTGAAAATTACTTTTATATGTAAGTTGAAAGCAAATAAACAGTTCTTGTTACATGGCAAGTGTTATCATTACAAATTTTGTTTAAATGAGGAAAATGATTTTTGAAGTCTCCTATTGAGGGCCATGGGGAACTTCGGAACGGAAGCTGTCGTACATCAAATGCAGAAAACAGCCATCATGAGAAAACTTCAAAAATTCATTTCTACTTTAAGACAAAGTGTAATCATATAACTTGCCATATAAAGAGAACTACTTCCTTGCTTTTGATGTGGCGAAAAAATTGCACTAATATTACTGAGCTTCATGCACTACACACAAGCACCTTTACTTAATACCAAGACCGAATTTGGTGTAGAAGAAGCAGTATTTTTGAAACACTTTACTTTTTACAAACAACACCCAGATGACATCCTGGGAAGTCCAGAAGGCACCAACGTGGCCTAATATTTTGTTCTCTGTGATATACTTTAGCATTTTGCTGTTTTCAGAAAAATACAGTAAACGAGCAGAATATTTTTTTTTTCAAAACACATTTAGGACAGTTGGCAAAATGGCTGGAATTTTTGATGCGTAATTGCCTCACTGCCAGCATTTATTCTTCCGAAGCTCAAGCTATCACCTCTCTGTTACTGCCTCCCTCACATACAATGCCTGCATAGGAAAGAAAAAGAAAGGCAGGTCCGACAAAGTTCACAAGGCAAGATATTTTCATGTTGGATAAATTCATTACCATAAACAGAAGCAAAATAACATTCATTTTGAGTAGTCCAAGACACAAGCTATATACCAGCATACTAAGAGCCAAGCACAAACTTTTCAATTGAACATGTGTGGTGATAGACAGCACTTATTGCAAGACTGATCAGGTCCTCCTATCGCAACATCGGCCAGCCTGTCTGAAGCACTTCTACTGTTCACCCTGATTAGCCCACTAGATGTTTCCATCTGTCGACTCACATCTTCATTTTGGATAACACTAAGACGAGCTTACATTGATGAATACGCACGAAAGTTTAGTGATGTATCATGTATCAGATTAAGCAACTCTGTTAAAAAATTATTGATAGCTTGCTTCCAGGCTTTTTATACTGTAGCCTGAAACTTCGTAATGTCTTCTATGCACATGAACCAGATTGACAACGTAATGCACAACATGCTTAAGAATACTGCGAGGAACAAGATAACGACAAAACGACCAGCCACCCAAAATTTTCGCTGTACATGTTTATAAAATGTTCATGTACCCCAAACGAGGTGCTTTTGATACAAGCCGAAAAAACCTACAAATAGGGCCTTGGAGTCTTCTGGAAGTAGATGTGTTGCATTTTTTCTGTAGAGGGCTTTACACCCATAAGTGAGGAACAAAACTCCTGTATAATGAAGAATGTTGGCAGCTATCAGTTATAGAAAAACCTAATGCAGCTAATCTTCCCCGACACATCTGTACATTTAGAGAGGTGACGTAGCTTCTGTGATTCTGGCAGTAACTCCAACAGGACCAGTGCGAAAATTGGCACTACTTGGCTAGACAAATGTCCAAACATGCCTGCCCGACTCCCTCTAGCCATCCTGGCTGAATCTGACACATGATTTCTTAACTGCTGGCTGGACAAAAACAAAACCACTGAAGCACTCACAATACACAGCGTGAAGTTCCTCTGGAGTGGTCAACTTCGTCTTCTGCGATGAAAGAGCAGCACAGTGTACTGATAAGGCACTCCTTGCAATGGTTTTCAATGCCACACAGTGACCTTGCTGTTCCTGTCGAAGAGAGCTTCGGGAGCTTGGAGGGTGCTTGCTCTTTTCTGGGGGCTGCTGCCGCTCCTCGTTTTCTGCTCAAGGTCAACCTGCATAAAGTTGTGGACGAGGCTTTAAGAGTTGTATATAATGATATACAAATTTTCGCTGAACACACATTTCCTCGTGGCACACTGAGGAATTTCTTATAAAACTTAAGGCCTCACATATGCAAACATTTACAATCGATCCGAAGATGCACTCGACTCTAAAGAAGCAAGTTTGTTATGTAGTGTATATAAAGAAAGGTCATTCAGCACAACCACAACTACAGTTGCACACGAAAACGATATTTTACACGATCGTGTTTATTTACATGGTCCATTTTATTTTATTTACACGGTCCAATTTACACGGTCCTGTTTTACACGATCTGGTCTGCATGAACTCTTGAACCGGGCACCATATAGGTTGAAAGACACACACAGACTTTGAGACAAACCTAGTTTCCCGTGGAGCATCCTCTTGCACTATAACAACACATCTCAATCTAGTTAGTTGGTCAGAACGAGGTGAAAACAGCTCGCACTTGAAAAGCACGGGCAGAAGGAATGACGCCTGCACCCTGTGCTTTCTGTACATTCTCGTTGAGGGTGCAGTTTTCACCTTATCCTTATGCAATTTTGCATTTATAACATTGTTCACTGTATAATCTTTGTGGCGTTAAAGTGTGTGATACCGTCATGTGTATCCCATGTAATTTATAAAGATAGAATACAAGATAGCTTGATTCAAAAATAACAAAGTGCATCCAGCGCCATGTCCTGTAGCCATTCTTTAGGCAAGTGGCAGAATAATTTATTCTTCAAAACATATCTTACTTGTAACCACTACAAGAGCTAACTCGTACACTGGCACATTCTGTTTGCCTTTTCAGATTATAAGGTACCTTTTTTACACCAGAAAATCTTCAAGAAGAATAGAAGTGTTGTAATTGTGAAGAAAGAAAAGTAGAAGGAAAAAAGATATTGATTGATTTGTGGGGTTTAACGTCCCAAAACCACCATATGATTATGAGAGACGCCGTAGTGGAGGGCTCCAGAAATTTTGACCACCTGGGGTTCTTTAACGTGCACCCAAATCTGAGTACACGGGCCTACAACATTTCCGCCTCCATCGGAAATGCAGCCGCCACAGCCGGGATTTGAACCCACGACCTGCGGGTCAGCAGCCGAGTACCTTAGCCACTAGACCACCGTGGCGGGGCAAGAAAAAAAAAGATAACCTGCCCTGTACAGGGACCGAGCCTGCGAACTTCGAATAACATGTCCGATGCTCTATCAACTGAGCTACCATGGCGGCTATCCCTCTTCCATTTTGTGAGTATATATGTGCATTTATACATGAAAGAGTCAGTCAACGCTGCCTGTTACCATTATGGCGAGTGTGGGACACCTTTTTTTTGCCTACTGGCAATTACATTACGATTGCAATTACGTTACGATTACTTCCAATATCTCTATACTTCTTTGGCAGCATTATGCATCTGTCCGTTCTCAGAAAATCTGCTAGTCACAGGAGGAGGCAATAGTTCGCCCTCCCACCTAAATGCATGTACTTGAATACATGCACAACTGATCAAAAAAAAACAAAAAAACAAGTCACACACCGCTAAGATCACCGAGATTCACTGTTTCAGATTCATGAGTAAAGGAAAGAACTATAAATTTAAGGGTTTGTTGTCTTTGTTGAACACATTATAATGAGAACTAGCAGACAATGATGCCAAACAAACCATAGGTGATGTTATCAAAAATAACTTTCACAAAATTGTGAAAAGAAAAGTGAACGAAAACGTAACTTGGCGGCAAGCTACTAATGGGTTGACATTTTTTGACAATTGAATTGACATTACTTTTTATAACATCCCTATATTTTCCTGAGTAATGTTGTCGGGTAATTCTCATTATTAGAGTGGTGAGTAGGCTGACAAAGAAAGTATATGGCATTGATACTTCTTTTGAACACCTAAAAGTTTGAGGAACTTAAAAGAGTGGAAGCTACTTTGAGTAGACCCGAATATTTAGTTGGAGCGAAAAAAAAACGTACACACATTTTTACCAGGCTTTTTAACCTATTTTGAGACATAAAATTGTATGCTGCCAGTAATGTTAAGTACCATTACTTTTGTCACACTATGCACTGTAGCAGGTGTAGTTAGAGTGGTGATAGTGAAAGATTGATCAAGCACGCCACCAACTGCGTTCACATCAATGGTCGCGTATTTTAAAAATAAACCTGCTGTATAGTAAAAAAAAATTTTAGAGCATTTATGATTTTATCCAGATCAAGTTAAACCGACTGGGTAAGCAAACCATTTGCATAAAATCAAAAGGCATAAAGTGATTCACGTATTATAACTATGTGAACAATTTCAGCAATGCAGGGCAAAGTGACAACAGTTCAATAAAAACCCCTCTCATTATAACATGCATGAAAAGCACCACACCAGAATATTTTATAGTGCATGTAATATCGAGACTACTAGACTGTCGATTGACCTTTTAGAAGAAGGGTATCTCCTTCACATTCAAGGGGCAACCACTTAGCCTTTTCCTGAGCTTTTCTGTGAATATTTCCTGAATTTCAGATATCATTAGGATTGATTTAGAGTAAACAAATTTTGCTTACGCATTGAAACCTAGTTCTGTATGTAACTGCAATTATGGGTGCCAAACCATCTCCAATTAATTTTTAACATTTCACTTATTTTTTAACTGCAGCAGCACAACTAGCTATGGGTGCCCAAAATGTAGCAAGAAACAATACCTTTACCTCTTTGAGCCTTTTGGAAGTGTTCAGCTTCTCGGTGCTCACCTTACAACATTTTTTTAAATACGTCTTTGTATGCCCACTGCTCTTGCTCCTTGTACAGTGAGGAGGAGCACATGGCAAGAAGAGACAACAAAGAAGCATAGCGAAAAAAAGCGAAATAAGCGCGGACCTCTTTTATATCGTACAATGTGTGTAACATTACTATTGCGACCACATATAGACAAATTATCACGGCTATGTATCCATTGTAGAGTCATACACAGCTGCAACACCACGACTAAGTTTCAACCTTGTGTTGGTTTAGGATCCCTTTATAGTGGCAAGCTAATGATATCTGCATTTGTTTGGCACATACTAAGATGCAGTGAAATGCGATATGGTAATCTCATTTAGAATGCACGTCATGTGGCTTCATTGTATATGTGGCCACAAGTAACTCTGGTTGCAAAGCAATATGGCAGAGCCTAAACACACGTCACCGACCACTCCAATCTGAACTTGCCTTTGCTACTTGCCCATTATCATCCCAGCAAAAAATGAATAATTGAATCTGCTACAGATAAGTGCTAGCTTATGCTAAGGACCAAGTATGAAGGGTGTTTTGTCATTATTGAGATCAGTTATTTGTTCAAGAACACTTGCTGTCAAACACAAATACATTGCTGTAGAAGCATCAAGACTCAAATATAAAGCAAAAAGAAGTGTCTCTTTAAAAATTACAGGCCACAAGGCAAGATAAATATTTGATATATTTGGGATGTAAGGCACGCACAAGAGGTGCTGCCATATTATACTTTTCCTTGTGTTGAAACCTGCTTGCTTTGCTCACCCAACACATCTGTAAAGATGCCGTGAAAACACCAAGGAGCTGATGCAGCAAGGTTGAACACATGTCCAGGGATTCCACCAGTCCTAAGCAGCCCTACAGCCTCCACAGTCCTGCAACCATTTGTAAGATAAATATAGTTCTACCCAAAGTTCTTGGTTTACAGACACACATGCAAGACGCATAACCACTCTATAGGAAGTTTGCATGATAATGCGCTGGGTAGCAAAACGGATGCCAATATCAAGTATCCCGGCCTGCCGCTTCTTTCTTTCCGTTCTTAATTAATCAATCCATGGTTATTAAATGTTCCCCCAATGTGAAGTGTGCTGGCAGTCCGGTGATGAATTGCAATGTATTTAGAACACAGTCCAATTCATGGCAAGTAAGCATGCAATAGCGTTTTGTCAGCTCTTCGAGAAAGGAGCATGAAGTTTAGCTAAAACCCATGTTTTTTATAAACACCATTCAATTTGATATAAAAGTTGTGAGCATTATGTAAAGGAACACGGATTCATGTTTAATCAATGATTCATGGTTAATCAATGTTTAATCAATGATTTCTTATAATGTACTGATATGAATGCAACTAACTGAATATGAAACGATCAATTTTGCTCGAGAATTTCGAGTTATGAACACTATCGCACTTGCCTGCTGCATCTTGTCCAAAACAGCGGCAAGATAGGCTAGTTTGTGTAGGTGAGTAGTAATGAGCAGTGCAAAGTAACAACAAGAAACACCAGTAACAACAGTATGGGGCAAGCACAGACTGCCAACTGTATAATTTATAACACAAAAGTTCGCCTGAATATCAGTCAGACAACTTGTGCAAATGAAGGTCCAGTTGGGCATGAACAAGTTAGGAAATCAACAATGCCTGCTTTCACTAACAGGACCCTCATTCACATAAAGTATGCAGCGATAGGCCCCTACCGAGGTACGTCACAGCATGATGTCACTGGCACATGTAAAAGAAGTGGCTGGAAAAACACTCCCGCTGGTGGCTCAGCCCGGTACAGTCGTGCGGTGTTTGGGGCAAGTTTTTATTTTTCAAAGCTTACACTTCACGTTACAATGTCGACATTAGCTGTAGTATGTGTCAGCAAACATCCAGCTGTGTGGTAAACTGTGCGGTAAATTATTTGCCACGCTCTCTGTTTATCTTGAAGAAGTGAACACACGTGGTGGCCTGTGCGAGCAACAGCGGCATAGTCTTCAAAAATGTGCACTGTTGATTGCGGCATGTAGTGTGCATTGAAAGTTATTGAGAATATCGGTTCAACTGAGAATACTGAGTGTGGTGTGTGCAGTGTCAATAACAATGTGTCTTGTTTACGAAGACTAGCACTCATGGCAGGGACCGGTCGATGAAAAAACTTGATTCGACATTTTAGTCAAGGTAAATATGCACTTGACGTGACCATCTGCGAGTGGGTACATCTCGGCGTTTGCGCTGTGTGCAGAAAAAAATTGCAAGGTCACCGGGCTGGAAGATACCATTTGCTGAAGCTGCATGTATGAATCGCCCCGACGAGTACGCAAGCTCAATAAAGGTATAGCTCGTTTTGTCGAAGGCCTCATATTTCTTCATGTAATAAGCAGAGATTCTTGTTTCACATATACTCAGTACCTTTACCACTCGATATTCATGAAGTGACAATGCAAACAACAAGTTTGTGTGTTAGGTCCTAAGGGAGCAATGTAAATATGCAAATAAGTTGTAGGTGTCAGATGCAGCGATGTAACTGCACAAAAGATTACGGATATATTAGGCTACAGGTTTAGAATCGCATACATCTCGGTGGTCTATCAGGAACGTCACAAACAACTTCCTTGCCAACCAGCCCTTGCACAGAGGGAGGGAATGGCTGGCACGGTGCTCGAAGTGACGTCACACTATTTGCAAACATAGAGAGGTTTCTTACTTAGGCAACATTTTGCACAATATATTTTTTAAATGCAAGACTGTACTCATCCACATTGATCATACTGATGTCTTTTGTTGTTACTTTGTGCTGTGAGTTACTAGGCATTTAGTCACCATGATCTTTAAAAGCTAATTTCAGTGTTCTCTCTCATATTGCTGACAACTTTGTTGTTGCATAAATTGGGCAAAAAAGCAACACAGAAAGGCTGTCACAATAAATACACCAACATGGGTATTCTCCTGCAAACAAAAGTCGGCACTGGTCCTGTCATTACCCGTCTTCCTTCTCTCTTTGCCTTGTTTGTGCTGAAACAGCCAAACACCTGATGAGTTAGATGAGAAATATTAACGCATCAAAACTATAAGGGCTTGCATCAGTAACTACACAACAGTGTGATAACCGCACCCCTGCCACACAGCAGTGAAACATATTTTGAACATGCTGGCAGTGTATTATTTTATAAAAAGCAACTCTGGCAGATTACAAAATTTCACATTGTGCATGCAAGTTTTCTTCAAAGTCAGGCGTACAATGTAGGTGCTGGCCGGTACATTATTAGTTACAAGCAAAGGCGTCTTGCAGGTACACATGCAGATTGCACGAACACCTCTCTCTCTCTCTCTACACTAGGCACACACATTATATCTTTCAACAAGCACACGCCACTGTTTAGGGGCATAATAACGCTCTACCGTGAACGTATGCTAATCAACCCACTTAGGCGGTTGGCTAGGTGAATCGAGCCAAGTTACAAATTGTATCGCCCGCGAACGTAAACAAAATGCTGCTTTGCATGAAATGGCACTGCAGGCTTCGTTTAATTAACAACGTAGCAAGCGCCGTGTGCGTCTTCCTCACTACATTGCACATATGAAAAAATCGATCACCATACACATGCACGTTGCCGCAGTTGTCTCGAATTAGCTCCAGTAAGGCCGCGCCGATGCGCCAGGGCTCTGCTGGCGTTAGCGTTGTCAAAGCGAATTGGCAACCGCACTCGCAAAGGCGCGTAAGGTTGCCGTTTCGCGACGCCTGGTTCGAGTGCAGCAACACACACTTGCACTGAGTGGCATACTTGGTCTACATAAAAAAGTGTCCCCCTTACCTTTAGTTTCTTTCACACTGTCCTGAGGGAAGCGACCACAGGCGTCAGCCGTCACCTCGGAGTCCTTCGAGCGCCCGCCCAACCCGCCGATTCCTTGGACGACTCGCACTTGATCCGCACTCGGACAACCGCGGGAATAGGGCGCAATCTTAGCACATCACACGAACGAGGAACGGCGCCTCCTTGCGTAAATTTAACATTTCGTGCTCTCGTGTGTAGCAGCGCGAACACATGAGACACGCACCGAAACGGCATGCTCACAGAAACAAAGAAGACAAACAACATGTGGCTTTAGCTGTGAATGGATTTGACTTGGATAGCTGTGTGAGAAAAATAAAAAAAAACATCTGTCGCTGCTATAAACTGAAAAAAAGATGTATGTTATCTGGCAAAATAACTTTAAAAGTGATAAACGGTTATTCAAAAAACAAGTTACAACTTATGAATATTTTTGCAGGTCTTTGTTTTGTTTTTGTTCTAGCAGACGGCAGCCTCCTACTGCTTCTACGACAGACGTAGTGCGGTTTCACGTTCGGTGCGTGTCGCCGACGCAAAGCTCTACAGTAGTGATATGAATCATAGGATGGCTACAAAGCAGTAACATTTTGACATAGTGCAGTACGCAATCTTTCAAGGTATGACATTTCTTTGCTCTGAAGCAAATCGAAGCAAGCCGGCCGGCGCAATCAGCTGATGTCGCCGCTACGCGAGGCATGGTCGTGCGCAATAGCGTCGCGCCCCGCGCTCGATTTGTCATCAAGCGATAGAGCTACTAAGTGGAATACAGCTAGATGCAGGGATTAATGGCGTATCACTCTAATTCCCTGTGGTGGCCGACTCAATCGCAAGAGAGCCCCGGGAAACAACCTTCAACTGCTCAAGCTTGTGTGTGGGTGTAAAAATACTTGTTTTCATCCGCGGCGGTGCAGCAATCTATAGTTGAAAGACATGCGAAAAGCATGTGACGTATATACAATCCCAAAACATATGCACACAACAATAGATACGATCGCATATCGTACATAAATATACCAACACATAGCGTGTAAAAAGCAAATTTATATACATAACTTAAACACCAAGCTACCTTCAGCGCGAATAGCTTAGCAAGCTAACGCACTCGCATCACGTACGCGAGCACAACTACGTGGCGCAGGTTCGAGTCCCGCGAAGTTTAATTTTTTTTCAACGTTTTTATTGTACTGCTATCTTTTCTAATGCCTTAGGTTCTAAAACAAAATAAAAGCAATATTGCGTTCAAGTACGTATGTGGGACTGTGTTTTTCGCGCAACAGTTATTGTGATTTTTATTTTCATTTTTAATTTTTTTATTTATTTCATAATATAACAAAATTAAGGACTAAGGGGAACAATGGGTCTGATTGATTGTGAAGGGACTCGAGAAGTGAGAAAACTCAAACCAAAAAATTTATTTGAGAAAAAACTGAGCATTTCATAGCCGGACCAGTTTCTTCAAGGGTAGGCCCTAGGTATGCGCGAGACTTGCTATATGACTCATCTCAAGCTGTGGCAGTTGAGGGAAGGCAATATTACCTAGAAGCAGTTCCAAAATATATTTTGGTTGATGTTTTTTGATTCCTCCAAAATAAGGGCTGCACAATTGTGATCGAGCCAAACCAAGAATTGCGGGCATGAAGTCATCAGACAGAAAATGAATAATGTTGATTGTTTGAAAAATTGCCCTTAATAAAAGGACGAGTTATGGAGTGCTACGTAGCTTAACTCGCAGTAGGAATTTTATGTATACATATAGATAGTTTAAAATGGACAATGTTGCACACACAGACATTGGTTAAATTTCGTTGCAGCACAGTTGAAGCATCAAGAGAAGCTCATGCGTCCTCACTTTATTGCGCTTTACATAGCTTGTATGCATCCATGCAGTCATGATATGATATATATTGAAGCATTTGTTTAACCTATAATCTTCTTATTCATTAAAGCTGGCCCATAAGTTGTGTCTTATGTAGCACTACAATTGAAGCGTAATCTGCATGGTGGTCTGAAACAATGCTTTTGACAATCTCAAAACGACCCAGCTCTATACACGACCATCTGTGCATCAGTGATAAGCACCATTATGTGTTTGTACATATCAGTTGTGCTCTCATACTTAATTATTTTTCTGACCACTTCCTCTGCCCCTACCTCGTTTCTGTCGTGAAGCTGTGACAAGTTGTGTATAGCTGTATTTATATTGTAGGAGCATATACTATCAATAAAAAATTATTTTTAGGCTACATGCAATTAGTTTTCATAGATTTTCATTTCTTTTGTCGGTGCTCAGGAGAGCTAAGCTCATGGCCGATATTTTAAAATGACATTTCTCTTTGCCAATGTTAATGAGAACAGTTTCATTATTATTGACAAGTTCATTCACATTGAATTTAGTTCTCATTATTATTGTTTCTACCAAAAACGAGCCCTTGAAGTTATGCTTTTTTTGCTTGATTTGTTTTCGTGTGACAGCATGCAAGTAAAATGACAGTTATTGTCATTCCTTGTGAATCACACATTTTCCGTGTGACAGACTTTAGCACCTGGTCATCTACAGAAGTGTTATTCATTCTGGAAAAGGGCGAACAGCGGTGACTGACAACACAGACTAGGCTGCATTATTCTTTTGTACTATATATGTCACTGTGCATTCATTTATAACTTTATAGAGCTCGGATTTCCTGCTTAAAATGTGACAACAACTGTAGAGTTTCCACATTTTTGCAACAATCCACATGCCTTTCATACACTATTGCACATTTTCGTAAGCACCTTACAAAATCTGTATATTTCCGTAAGACCTTACATTCTGCATTTTCCTTATGAAAGCTTCTGTACACTCCATACACTTTCCTTATCATTCCATCATGAACTCTCCATATGCTTCATAAGTTTCCTTATCTTTCCTTATCCTTCCGTATACTCCATAAAAAGCTTTCCATATATGCCATACATTTTCCTTATCTTTCCGTATACTCCATAAAAAGCTTTCCGTATACGCCATACAATTTCCTTATCCTTCCTTATACTCCATAAGAAGCTTTCCGTAAATGCCATACAACTTCCGTATATTTCCATAAAACTCCATATTTTTTCCGTATGTAGCATAAGGAAATGTTACGGAGTCCATATATTTTCCGTAAGATTTCATACGGAACGTTTCAGTAGGGATATTTGGTTATAGTGTCAATGTACGGCTGGCGTCGGCAGCCTTATGCAATTAGGTGCTTCAGCGTCCCCTGGTTTCACTCCGTGGTGGGTGGTTGCCATTGCTGCCAAAAAAAGTACACTACTATGGGAACACTTGCATTTTCTTGTCTCCTAGATCATGTTCCGCTTAAGAGAGGATGCACCGAAGAATTATCAGTCTTCAGCCAACCCAGACAATGCTTACCAAACTTTCATGTTGTGCACAGCGAAAATCCAACAAAAGAAGGCAGAGCCATATCTTCATTTCTTGTTGCCAAATCTCTGACTGAGGTCTTTGGCCAAGGATACAAGGTTACAAAAATGGCTAGCGGAGACCTTCTGCTTGAGCTGCCTCAAAAACATTACTATAATAAACTTGGCAGTCTCGTAGCATTTGGTAATATCCCAGTATCTGTTTCCCCTCATAGATCGATGAACACCTCACGAGGAGTTGTTTCAGAAGCAGACCTTGTTGAAATGTCTGAACAGGAACTGCTTGAAGGGTGGAAAGAGCAAAATGTCACGGATGTGAAAGGAATTGTCATCAGACACGGCAACAAAAGAAATACCTACCAAACATTTAATACTCACTTTCGCAACCAGCGCATTGCCTTCATCTAAAGACACAGGCTACATCAAGCTCTCTGTGCGTCCCTATATTCCCAATTCAAAACGGTGTTATAAATGTCAAAAATATGGTCATGGCTCGCAGAACTGCCGGAGTCAAAACACTTGTGCAAGATGTGGTAACCACGGCAACCCATCTGATAACTGCGTTACTACGCCTCACTGCGTGAATTGTGACGGGAAACACGCCGCGTATTCGCGTTCATGTCCCAACTGGAAGAAATTGATTGATTTATTTGTGGGGTTAAACGTCCAAAACCACCATATGATTATGAGAGACGCCGTAGTGGAAGACTCCGGAAATATTGACCACCTGGGGTTCTTTAAGATGCACCAAAATTTGAGCACATGGGCCTACAACATTTCCGCCTCCATCGTAAATGCAGCCGCCGCAGCTGGGATTTGATCCCGCGACCTGCGGGTCAGCAGCCGAGAACCTTATCCACTAGACAACCAGAGCGGGGCCAAACTAGGCCGGTCTTAGCCTCGCCCAACACGGCGAGGCTAAGGCCTGGAACAAAGTAAATGGAATACGAGGCCAAACAACACACTCTCTTCCTTTAGTAAACACTGATAGCAACAGCCTTGAAGATCAAGCAAACTTTCTGGGTGCACAATTACAACGTAGTTCCAGATCTGTGCAGTACTCCAACGCGTTTCAACGTTACAATGAAACTATAGAAAGCAAGAAATTAGATGGAAAATGCACCAAAATTGGGGCATTCAACCAACAATTCAACATGGCTGAGCTGCAAAGAGCACTATACTGCTGCAATGAATCTGCACAAGGTTCTGGTTGTGTTATGTACCAAGTGCTGAAAAACTTGCCACATGACACACAGAACAACCTCCTCCATCTCTACAACGCTGTATGGATTTCCGCCGAGATTCCGGATGCATGGAAAGAGGTGATTATAATCCCAATCTTGAAACTGGGAAAGGATTCATCCAGTGTGTCTTGTTATAGACCCATCGCACTAAGAATTCGCCTAGGTAAAGTCTTAAAAAATGATAAACTGCCATTTATTACATATCCTCGAAAAAAAACAATTCAGTAGACCTGAACCAGCGTGGATTTTGAGAAGGCCGATTTACAACCGACCATGTATTCCACATAGAGTCGCAGATTGGTGACGCTTTTGTCCAAAGACAATTTTTCCTCTCGGTATTCCTAGATATGGAAAAACCTTATGACACCGCGTGGCGGTTCGGAATACTTAGAGAGCTGTCGCACTTAGGCATACAAGGTCGGATTTTAAATAAAATAGAAAGCTGTCTGACTAACCACAAGTTCCAGGTTCGGGTTGAAAATGCCCTGTCACGATTATTTATACAGGAAAATGGTGTACCACAAGGTGGCGTACATAGCTGCACGCTTTTCATCATTAAAATGAACTCGCTGCACCTTTGCTTGCCACAAAATATGTTCTATTGCACATATGTGGATGACATCCAGATAGGATTTAAATCTTGCAATTTAGCGATTTGTGAACGGCAGGTCCAGCTTTGATTGAACAATGTGGCCAAATGGGCAGATAATAACAGGTTCAGGATAAACCCCCAAAAGAGCACCTGTGTTCTTTTTTCTAGAAATAGAGGCTTCTACCTAAATACTGAAATTGGGCTTTGGGGCAACGAATACCTGTAGAGGCTCAGTATAAATTTCTACGTTTATTTTTGGATTCGAAGCTCACATTTTTAACCCACATCAAGTCCATAAAAAACAAGTGCCTGAAAACAATGAACATCATCAAAGTTCTGTCACGCCCAACAAGGGGAAATGACAAGAAGTGCCTGATGAATATATTGACGCAATATAGGCTGGCAACTATAGCAGCCAGCCTCTGAGGAGGACAACGAAGTAGTTCGGTGGGCGCGTACCATCTCCGCAATGGAGAGCTGCTCTACAGGTGAAGCAGTCACCTGCATCTTTTGGAGCTCTTCTTAATGAGAGCTCTGATGAGCTCTCGCAACGTGCTGATGTCATTGACGAGAGTGACAGAAGTGACCTCACTTAAATTGATTGATATGAGGGGTTTAACGTCCCAAAACCACAATAGGATTATGAAAGACGCCAGAGTGGAGGGCTCCGGAAATTTTGACCACCTGTGGTTCTTTAACGTGCACCCAAATCTGAGCACATGGGCCTAAAACCTTTCCGTCTCCATCGAAAATGCAGCCGTCACAGCCGGGATTTGAACCTGCGACCTGCGGGTCAGCATCCGAGTCCATTAGCCACTAGACCACCGCGATGGGGCAACCTCACTTGAATGTACACCAAGGTTATACTGCCTGGCACGCTGTTGAAGGGCCCTCGCCATGGCAGTGGCTTCCTGATGGAAGTCCGCAAGTGTTGCAGGCGGGTTTCGAATCAGGCCGGCAAAAATCTCTTCTTTAACACCACGAATTAGGTGGCGAACTTTCTTGGATTCGGTCATAGAGAGCTCCGCATGCCTGACAAGTCGATCTATGTCCTGTTGTAAGTCGTCACCCTTTCGTTAGGGCTTTGGACCCTTGCCTCTACAGCACGCTCCGCTGTCTCTTTCCTGTTATTTCGGGCAAAGGCCTTGAGGAATTGCTGGTGAAACTCATCTCATGACGTAAGCGTTGCTTCATGGTTCTCAAACCACGTTTTCGCGAAGTCCTCGAGGAAGAAGTACACATAGCGTAGCTTACGCTCTGGGGGCCAATCGTTGATGACGGCAACCCGGTCGAAATGGTCGAGCCAGTCGTCGGCATCCTCAAAAGCAGCTCCGTAAAATGTCTTCGGCGTCTTGATCTGGTTGACAATCATGTGCGCTGGTGCTGGTGCGGTGACGTTAGGCGGTGTTTGATTCATTGTCCTCTGACGTTCAGGTAGCAAACCGCGCTGTGGCCCGAGTCCCTGGAGATGACTGCTGGAACGTACGTGCACAGGGGTAAGCTCGGCTGGGCTACTAGATAGACTTGCGTCAGGGGTGCTCTCAGGGGACCGTATCATCTACCGTACCCCGCACTTCCACCAGAATATGTCACAAAGACACAGGTACGCAGATACAAAATACGGCATTTACTTTCGTAACCAAAGGCCCAAAAGCGCGAACACTAGAGCACGCGCCCACCGAACTACTTCGTTATACCGATCAGGACATAAGCATACAGATGTCGACTGCCTGTCTGGGGCTCCTATTTCCCCGACGTCATCTGACACTGAACAAGATTTACCGCTTCTTGGCGTCGTCGATGTGTTGTGGATGGCTGAGCTTCAACGTGAGGACACTGAGCTACTTCCCGTCATTCAGCATCTTCAAGAAGAAGACTTTACCGTCCCACGCCGGCTCTTACGTAGATTGACATCGTATTGCCTGTGGAGCAATGTTCTCCACAAGGGAAATCTTGAGAGCAGCCAGGAAACTTTTCTCCTTGCCATTCCAAGGGCGCCACGTCAGGAAGTTTTGCATGCATGCCACAACGATCCTTCTGCCGGTCACTTAGGCTTTGCTAGGACATTAGTGCCCATCCGACAGAAGTACTACTGGCCTCACCTGTATTCGTCGTTCAGTGCTATGTCCGCACTTGCTGTGACTGTCAGAGGCGTAAAGTCCCACCCGCAAAACCCGGCGGCTTCCTCCAAACTTTAGATTCATCTCGAGCACCATTTCAGGAAGTTGGAATGAATCTTCTTGATCCATTTTCTACGTCATCCTCTGAAAATAGGTGGCTAATCGTCGCAAGCGACTATCTGATTCGCTATGCAGAAACCAAAGCTCTGCCTAAAGGAACTGCAGTTGAGGTCGCCAGATTCTTTGTTCACGACAGTGTTTTATGTCATGGTGCACCTGCTGTTCTCATAACCGATAGCGGAGCAGCATTTACGGCATAGTTATTGAAACAAGTCACCAAGCTGACGCGCACCAACCACCGGAAAACAACAGCTTATTATCCCCAAACAAACGGCATGACGCAGCGGTGAAACAAAACACTGGCCGACATGCTATCTATGTTTGTTGATGTAAATCACAAAAGGTGGGATGAAATTTTGCCGTACGTCACGTTTGCTTATAATATCGCTGTGCAAGAGACCACAGACCTAACACGATTCGAGCTTGTTTATGGCCGTCGCGTTACAACACCGTTAGACGCTATGCTCCTCGTAGACCAGAACACCAGCGGAAGTGACAGCATTGACGACTTCGTTGAGAAAGCTGAGGGAGCCCGCTAGCTTGCACGGAACCGCATTCGCACGCAGCAAGATATTGACACTGGCTGTTACAACCAAGGCCGAAGGAACGCGCACTATCAACCAGGTGACTATGTATGGGTGTGGACACCAGTTCGACATCGTGGGCTTTCGGAGAAGCTATTGTGACGCTCTTTTGGCCCTTACGAAGTTGTGCGCTGCCTCAGTGACGTGAATTACGAGGTAGTTCTTCAAAGCTCCTATACCCGTTTAAACAGAAGACGTCCACGTCCAGGAGTAGTCCATGTAGTACGGATGAAACCGTAGTACGCCCGTGAGTTATGAACACTTCGAACTTTTTCTTATTATGAGCAACAGCGCGGGCTGATTTTTTTCGTTGATGTGACCATCTTTTTCCATGCCCATCTCTAGCATCTCAGTCAATCGACCGGAACGGTCGCTCTTGAAAGGGGGAAATTGACGCAAAGTAGGCTACCAACCATAGTAGCCAGCCTCTGAGGAGGACAACGAAGTATATCGGTGGGCGCGTGCTCTGTTGTTTGCACTTTTGGGCCTTTGGTTACGAACGTAAACGCCCTATTTTGTGCCTGCGTACCTGTGTCTTTGTGACAATATGTAAAAGCTATATACGCACACGCCTAGACTACGGAGCCAAATTCTACCAGTCTGCTACACCGAGCGCATTGAAGATTCTGGATCCTGTACATAATCTTGGCATACGCCTTTCTACGGGTGCTTTTTGCGCCAGCCCTGTAGAAAGTCTCTATGTAGAGTTCAATAAGTGGTCGCTCCGCCTTCAGAGATTCTATATGGCCTTTTGGTATTATTCGAAAGTAAACTCGGATAAGGAACACTTCACACACACCATAATTGTTGATTTGTCCAGTTCTGTTCTTTTTGATAACCGTGCCTCGGTGAGACGACCCTTCTCACTTCACGTGAGGGGTCTATGAAGAAACCGGGGTATGGTTTTTTGAAAACTGTCTAATGGCTTCGGCAGCATATCCGCTGCCGTGGCAGTGGTAGCTCATTGACTGTGATTTATCCTTCGTTGAAATTACCAAACACGCTCCTCTTGCACATATACGTGCATACTTTCTCGAATTGCAACTGAAATACTCTTGTCCTGAATATTTTACAAACGCTTTAAAGTCTAGTATTGGTGTGTTTTATGCTGTCGTTGGTCCATATTCTTGTGATTCTGGTGTTCTGGACCCTAATTCAAGCATCTTTACTGCAGAAGCCTATGCGATACTGATGGCTGTTAAGCACATTCAGGAATCAAAATTACAACGCGCCGTAATATACACGGATTCCTTCAGCATCGTAAAAGCTTTAAAATCTCTGCAAAAACTTAAAAACCATGTCCTTGTGTCATTTTACGGTGTGCACGATCTACGCACTCAAACAACATGTAGTAGTGTGCTGGTTGCCAGGACACTGTGAGATCGGGGGCAATGTCTTGGCAGATTAACTTGCTGTATCTGCCCAAAACAACACTGCTACCAATACATCCATAGCTGTCCCTGCGCTTGACCTGAAGCTCTTCCTTTGACGGGAGCTCAGGGCGTGTTGGCAGCGGCAACGAGATAGACAAACACAAAACAAATTACATGTAAAAGACTTGCATATTGGCCACCAGTAACCAGATCACGCTACACACAAGTAACGCTCACCAGATTACAAATAGGACACACACACAGCACACATGCATATTTGTAATCTGGCGGTGACCGACCCATCTGTGACAGATGTGCGGAACCACTTTCGGTTTTTCATATACTTGTTCAGAGCAATGAGTGGGCTCTCTAAGAAAAAAGCACTTTTCAATAGCCTACCGGCAGCAATTTCCATTACATCCAGTCATGTTCATTGGTAGAGATCCTCTTTTTAAGCTTGAATTACTATTCATGTTTTTTTAAATATATATATGTATATATATATATATATATATATATATATATATATATTTATATATATATTTCACTCCATATTTTGAGGTGATCCTTAGCATGACCTCTGTACAGAGGTCGAGACTTTGGTGGTTCCATTAAAGACACCAGATGCCTCGCCACCCTTCGGTTCAAAGACATGCATTGACGAGGCATTCATGCTAATCTCATCTCCTCAACCCAGTTTTTATCACCACGAACATTGTCTCTCACTTTCGCTACACACATTTCACGTCACTTCCATCATTTTAAATACTTCTAAGTTTTAACCTTGTTCAGGGCGCGGAATTTTTAGGCCTCTTTACAGCCACGAAACAGTACCAGAGTTCATATCCTGTACATATTGTATCAAACCATGCACCACTGCCATTTTATCAGCATTTTCCACGGCGCTCTTTGGCCAAGTATGGCCCTTGTGCCATTAAAAAACCATATATCATCATCATCACCATGTTGCCAGTAGTAAAACGACAATTACCAGTCATCTGAAGTCGATGACTGCAAAGGGCTGAAGAAGCACGCCAGTAGGCACGACACCGATTACATGAACAGAAACACAAGGACGCTAGCTACTATAACCTGCACCCAGAAAAGTTTAGTACCACCCAGGTGGCCGATAGGCTTCGCCTAACGGTCCGGACGTGGAAGTCGCCCACTGCACGCTAACGCGCTCCTTGCAGGACCACAAAAAGTTTCGCAACCAACCAACCAACCAACCGACCGACCGACCGACCGACCGACCGACCGACCGACCGACCGACCGACCGACCGACCGACCGACCGACCGACCAACCAACCAACCGAGGCGAGCGAGTGTGATTATGAACACCAATACAATCCTGCAGCCTATCAGAAAAGCTCTTTTATCGATAATTTGGTCAGTATTCGATCACTCTAGCGACTATAGGCGGCGCGACGTGAGGTAGAATGGCGCACGAGACGGTCCTGAGGTCTGCGTTTCAGGCAGCAAAGCTCGTCAGGTCGTCAGATCACACTTCCTCTCACTAAAGAGATGCATAGATATTTGCATGAAAACGAAGTAGCATTTGTGAATACCGCTAGACAGAACTGCGTCGTGGACTTATCGCCATGTGTCAGGTGTAGAGGAAAGCCGCGTTACGCCGCCTGCGGCGCTAGAATGGGGAAATAGGGTTCTCTGACAAATTAGTGACCTAAAGTACTAAGTCGTCGCCGACGGACACATTCTTTCAAAACGACAAAAAGTGCGGACGTCGTACACGTTGCTCGTATGAAACCTTATTATGAGAGACGATGAAAAAACTCCCTTGTTGCCTTCCTTCATTGCGCATCGGGACAATGAGTATTTCGAAGGGGGACTAATGCCATAGACAGTAACTACATTTTCCGGTATTATAAAGGATCAGCATCCACGGTCTCGCACGTGCTCGTGCTTCTGGCAGTGCAACTCTTGCTTTTCTTGCACGGGCAAGAGGCAGTGTGGGTTTGAGCTTCGAGGAAGATGAAGACGTGCTGGCAAATAAACAGTTGTGTTTTGAGGCGCTCTAGCGTACTTTTTCATTTTAGCACCGTACTTTCAGGGCACAAGTTCGCCTACACTAAACAAAATTTTGGTGTTTCTTCTCTTGAATCTGCTACAATATATGTATATATATATACTAATACAAAACAGCCGCTAAACACGGCTGCATGAAAGAGGAGGACGAAGTCAGTTTTTGTTGAATGCTGGTCTGGCGGTATCTTGCTTGTCGAGTTCTGTGCGCTGTAAATAGATCATTTAACAAGTTACTCGTAACATTATTGGTGGAGGTGGACTACCCGCGTACCTCGATGAAGACGCGCAGCGGTCGCACCATCGGCGACCTTTCGACTGCTTTGACGACTGCTGGTACTTCCTTTACGCCGCCCTCATCAGTCCAAGCCACCACCTACGTCACACTCCCGCACCTCCGGGATCCCGGCACTTTCTCCGGTGATGGTATGATTGGTCTCGAGACTTGGCTGAAGCGGTACGAGCGCGTCAGTGCTACTCACCGCTGCGATCCCACGCTCATGCTCGCCAACGTGCTTTTCTACCTGAACGGCACTCCCCGAACATGGTTTGAAAGCCACGAAGCCGACATAACGACCTGGGATCTCTTCAAAGAAAAGATACGTGACCTGTTTGGCGATTCATCTGGTCGTCAGCTCGCTGCGAAGAAGACTCTTGTCACACGGGCCCAGTCTTCTACCGAATCGTACGTCTCCTACATTCTTGACGTTTTGGCCCTTTGTTCCAAGGCCGACCAGTCCATGTCGGACGACGAAAAGGTTAACCATGTCTTGAAAGGCATTGACGACGATGCTTTCAACCTGCTGGTTTTTATTAACGTCTCGAGCATCGGCACCATCCTTAAAGAATGCCGACGTCTCGAACAAGCTAAAGCCCGCCGTATAGCCCAAAACATCCTGCGCCTTCCGAACACAGCGGCCACTTCTTCGTGTGACGACGCCTTCCATCAGGCCCCTCTATGTGACAACCTCACACGCACCGTTCGTCGAGAGGTCGAGGCAGCACAAAAGGTAGCCACGCCACTACCGACGCCTGCGCCTTCCCCGACCACGATTTTTTTGATACCAGCCGTCGTTCGTCAAGAGCTATCGAATGTCGGCCAACATCCTGTTCCTGCCGTATACTCTACTGCGCCTTCTTTTCGTCCCCCTTCTGCTCCTCGCATACAACGCAATCCGTCCGAATGGCGTACCCTTGATGACAGGCCCATATGTTTCAACTGTCGACGCGTTGGTCATATCGCACGTCACTGCCGCAGCCGCTGGGCTCCACGGTCCCATTATGCACCTCAGTATCACAGGCCATTATGCACCTCAGTATCACACCACTTCTGCTCGCCAGTCGTCCCCATCACTTTCTCCATCAACGCCGACCACATTTTCCGCTCCTACAGCACCTCTGAGCAGACCTCGCTACGACTGGTCACCGTCCCCTGCTCGTCGTCAGTCCCGGTCGGCCCCACAACGCCGTGCAGCCTCCCCGACTTATTCGCAGCATCTCTGACCGGAAAACTAGGCCGTGCAGCTTCTGGAGGTGGAGTTGCGTTGACGACCTTCGTAGGAAATCCCCGATTAACTTTACTGTCGACAATGTTCGTGTCAGTGCATTGATAGATACTGGCGCGCATGTGTCTATTAGGAGTGCTAACCTTCGCCGCCGACTTAGAAAAGTTGTCACGCCCGCCCTCAACCGAGCTGTACGCGTCGCTGATGGAGGAACTGCCGCAATTCTTGGCATGTGCTCTGTGCGAGGGTATATTGGGGAGAGAAGCACTGTCGTTCTTTTCGCCGTTATCGAACATTGCCCTCATGAACTCATTCTCAGTATGGATTTTCTAGCCACGCACTCTGCCCTCATAGACTGTTCAGCTGGCTCTCTTCATCTCGATTTACCTCTCTTTTCCGACCCGCCTAGCCCACCGCAAACCAGCCTCTGCTGCATTGATTTCACGCGCCTCCCTCCTAACTCTGTCACAAATGTCGACTCATCCTCCACGCCGCCAGTACCTGATGGTGATTACATGGTGGCCCCGATTCCTGCAGTGATGCTTACGCATGGGGTTGCTGTGCCGCATATGATTCCGACGATGAAGAGAAACCGCACCTTCCTTCCACTGGTCAACTTTTCACTCATCACCCAAGTTCTGCCACAGGGTATCTTCCTGGCCAAAATTACTGCTCTCCAAGATGACCATGTCGAGCCCTTCAGAGTTGACGATTGCTGCAGCTCAGTCGGTGGTTCCACTTCATCACGTTCTTGGGGCGCCGACATCGAGCGAATGGTGTCATCGGACCTCACGTCTGAGCAAGCTGCAGCGCTTTGCCACGTTCTTGAGGGCTATCGTAGCATTTTCAACTTCGCCAGCAACTCTTTAGGCCAAACGACCATTGTCACCCATCGCATAAATACTGGCCATGTAACCCCCATTCACCGACGCCCCTACCGTGTGTCTGCGTCGGAGCGTGCAATATTACAAGATGTAGTCGACAAAATGCTTATGAAAAACATTATCGAGCCTTCATGCAGCCCCCGGGCTTCTCCAGTTGTCCTTGTTAAAAAGAAAGATGGAGAATGGCGCTTTTGTGTCGATTACCGTCACCTTAACAAAATTACCAAAAAAGGCGTTTTTCTTTTACCTCGCATCGACGACGCCCTCGACTACCTGTACGGGCGCTCATTCCGTGTTGTCACGGATCATCACGCGCTCTGCTGGCTAGCCTCCCTGAAGGACCCCACGGGACGTCTCGCTCGTTGGGCTCTACGCCTTCAAGAGTACACGTTCTCTGTAATGTACAAAACAGGGCGATTACATCAGGATGCGGATTGTTTATCCCGCTACCCTGTTGACGAAGCAACCGATATTGACGCTATCACGGACGTTTTTTCCGTGTCGCAGCTGTTAAACTTTGGCAAAGAGCAACGTCGGGATGCTTCTTTACGAGCCATCATTGACAAACTAGAGTCAACGCCTCGCGACCCGTCCCTACGAATGTTTTTGGTGAAAGACGGGCTCCTATATTGCCGCAACCTTGATTCCTTCGGATCAGACTTACTTCCTGTCATCCCAGCGCACCTGCGTTCCACTGTCCTGCATCAACTTCATGACGCTCTCATGACGGGCCATTTGGGCGTTTCTCGCACAGACGATCGGGTACGACGTCGGTTTTTTTGGCCTGGACTTGCCCGCTCTGTTCGCCGCTATGTCGCCGCTTGTGAGCCCTGTCAGCGTCGCAAAACGCCGTCTGACCTCCCAGCCGGCTACCTTCAGCCGATCGACGTTCCCAACGAGCCTTTCTTTCGAGTTGGTCTCGACCTGTTGGGCCCTTTTCCACTCTTCACAGCCGGAAATAAATGAATTGCTGTTGCCACGGACTACGCGACGCGGTACGCAATCACACGAGCACTCCCGACCAGCTGCGCTACCGACGTTGCGGACTTTCTGCTGTACGACATAATATTAGTGCACGGTGCTCCCCGTCAACTTCTCACCGACCGTGGCGGCACGTTCTTATCAGCTGTCGTTCATGAAATCCTGAGGTCTTGCCATACCAAGCACAAATTTACTACTTCGTACCATCCCCAGTCAAATGGCCTCACGGAGCGCCTTAACAGGACCCTAACGGATATGCTTGCCAAATACGTTGCGCCGGACCACCATGACTGGGACATTCATTTGTTGTATGTGACGTTCGCCTACAACTCATCTCGTCACAACACTGCCGGATATTCGCCTTTCTATCTACTATATGGCCGGGACCCAACTCTACCTTTAGACACGTTACCACCTGCGGCCACTGAATATGCTGGGGAAGCCATTGCCCGCGCCAACCACGCGCGCCAAGTCGCCCGTAACCGTCTACAGGCTTCACAGGCGCGCCAACAACAGCTCTACAATTCTCACCATAGGGACGTGCACTTTTCTTCGGGTTCTCTCGTGCTCCTCTGGTCACAAACTCGGCGTGTGGGACTGTCTGAAAGCTGTTGTGGCCCTACACTGGACCATTCCGTATCGTTCGCCAAGTGACAGACGTCACGTACGAGATTGTTCCAACCGATCCAACAAAGTCATCGTCAGCTCCGAGCGACACCTTTCACGTGGCTCGGCTAAAGCCCTATTACCCCCCTTCGACATCATCTGCGTAATTTAGCACCGGCACGGGGCTTCTACCGCCGTGGGTTATGATACAAAACAGCCGCTAAACACGACTGCATGAAAGAGGAGGACGAAGTCAGTTTTCGTTGGATGCTGGTCTGGCGCCATCTTGCTTGTCGAGTTGTGTGCGCTGTAAATAGATCATTAATCAAGTTACTCGTAACAATACATATATATATATATATATATATATATATATATATATATATATATATATATATATATATATATATATATATATATATATATATATATATATAAGTTTGTTGCGTTGTGCGGGCGGCTGTGTGAAGAATACACTTAGGTGCTCTGAAGTACGTAGCTGTAAACTAGCCAGCGCTGAAACCTAAGCTCTATTACACAGGGTCAAACAAGCTTTTCGTCGCTTTATTTCTCTGGAGTCAATTTGCAAGGTCAACACTCACCCTGAATAGGCGAGGGGAGCGGTAGATTTGAGCACTGCTGCCAGAAATATTCTGGACGGGCAGTGCCGAAAAAACACAGAGCCTTGGGCCCATAGTGTACTTGTACTTTCTATCGACAAATAAATACACAGCAGCCGCAGCAAGTGGCCACTGAATTTTTTTTAGGTGCTGGATGGTTTATTTCGTTAATACTGCGAGAAAACTGACATAATTCATGGCAGCACCAGCTCTTTAAATTCTCAAACACGGAAGTAGCATAATACATTGCTGCCGCTGCATTAGCTAAACATTATCAACAGTGGTAATTCAGGGCTTATGAAATATTGTCTAGAAAGTGTGGGATAGCGCAATGACGAAAATGTAACAAAAACTTTATTCTTTTTCTCAGGTGGAATGAGAGATGATTTTGGTAAGTACACACCTATTTATAATTAAAAGAGGACGTACTCTTGGCGAAACGGAATATCTGCAAGATAGATATACACTATTGACAGCCCACGTGAATTCTTTCACAGAAAACCAGTCCGGTGTGGTGCTATGACTGATCGTGAATAACTTTGCCCTCTTCGCAAAAAAACAATTAACCACCACAGCTGCGTTGCTGGGAAAACCTGAAGCGAAGGGTGATGGCCTATAGGGACCGGTAGCATCATTCTACCATGCGTATACTGGTGCCGCTACCACTGCGCATTCTGCCTATTTTGTGCTATACGGCCAAAACGTACGAATTATAGTAGTTTTCGTACGTTCGTTCGCTAAAGCCAACAATATATATATATATATATATATATATATATATATATATATATATATGTATATGTTATATATATATATGAACGTAGATGCACTTTCCCATAACAACCGTTTATTCTGCTGCCGTTTTGACTGGTGCCTCGTCTTTTTCTAGGCATAATAACATTTACACATATTGTGTGTCTTCTTATAGCTTGTCGAGACAGGAGGGAAAGGGTCAAAACAAAAGTAAAAGGAAAAAAGAAAGAAAAAAAATAAAAGAAACTACGATACGGGGGAGAAACGTTAAAGAAATATAGAAAATTTAGGAGAGGAAGCGAAGGCGGAATTAGAAAGCGGCAGCCTTTCAACAGAGTAGGGCGGAGGTAGACGAGCAATGCCGCCATTGTCAACAATACCTCCCCACACCCACTCTTCCCCAAGTGGGCAGTGTGCCGCCGTTCTTGTATTTCACCTTCCCGTGGAATCTGCTGGCGGCTCCTTCCTCTTTGAAATTTAGGACAAATTGATAGGGAGAGCTTAAGCGCTTCCAGTGCGTGCTGGTGGTGTCGGGAGAAATGAAAAGCCGCTAATTGAGGCACCGCCGTTGATATTCATTATATTCATTGGCTCCTGCCAGTGAAGGAACAGAAAATGTGCGTTAAAAATTAAAAAAAAGGGGCGGGGGCTGTATGACATCCAGGACCGCTTATCTGTGCGTTCCGGCTGTGCTTGAAGAGGCAAAAAATTTCTATATTGCAGATGCATAGGCTAAAAGCTTTGTTAGTGGGTAACAGTATTGTCATAATGCTAACGGACTGATTAGAGAAAAGCGTTTGCGTCTTTTAGTGGTCGTAACACTGACAGAGTGCCTGGGTGTTCATTTATTTCGCATTTGATAGTGTTAAATTTGTAGATAAAATAGGATTGTCGTTGTTCCCGTTTTCTGATTGTTCGAAAATTGTTTTTTAATTGTATAAGCTTGATGTCATCAAAGCTGTGGTCTTTTAAATTTGCAGCATATTGAAAGTGGAAGGCCTGGCAGGAATCGTACATATTCCTGATGGTTGTTGAATCTAATTTGAAACGGAGTGCCTGTCTGGCCCACGTATTGCTTGTTACATACCCCACATTCCAGGAGGTGTATGACGTTGTCTGAGTCAATGTCTAGTGCACCTCTTATCCACTCAGATTTTAAGCACAGGATAAGAGGTGCACTAGACTGTGACTCAGACAACGTCATATATACATATATATATATATATATATATATATATATATATATATATATATATATATATATATATATATATATATATATATATATATATATATATATATATATATTGTCACGTTCCAACGTAACTGTAAGCTGCAGATAATGGCACACAAGGACGTCAAACTGATTCGAACAACGGCAGTATGACTATTGTTTTTCTCTGCACGCGCATCTTCGTCCTCTTCTGAACAGCAGCACATACAAGCATGCCAGCATCTGTGGAAATAATACTTTCAGAACTTGTACTAGTGGCATTACCCCCCTTCCCAAAGGACATCGTCCCGATGTCATAACATAATTTCCAGATGAAAACACGTACGATAAGCAGTACACAAGGGGGTGTTCACAATCACTGTAAGTCTACTCAAGAGAGTGTGACGAATAGTCAGCGTTGGTTAAATGGTTTCATCCTCGAAACATGGACGACGTGTGGCTGTTGTGAACGGCGGGATTCACGAGCCATGTCCTCGTCAAGAACCTCGTAGTTCACTTCGCTGAGACGACGGATAACTCTATAGGGACCAGAATAGCGGCGTTACAACTTTTCCGACCGGCCCCGTTGTCGAATGGGAGTCCACAGCCATACTTGTTTTCCGGGTTGGTAAGAGACATCGCGACGACGAGCGTTGTACCGCAGCGAGTCGATGCATTGTTGCTTATGGATTCGTTCGACTGCAAGCTTACGAGCCGCGTCTGCCAGTCTGATAAATTCGTTCTTCTTGACACTAATCCGGTGTCTGTCTGGTAGAAGCATGGCATCCAGCAGTGTAGTGACCTTCCAGCTGTGAAGCAACCGGCATGGTGTGATCTAAGTAAGGCATGCTTCCCACTTGAGACCGGAGAGCATTGTATCCATCATCCTCTGAAATGTCGCAGGGGCAGAACACAGACCGACGGGCAGCACCTTGAATTCGTACTGACCATCAGGCGTTATGATTGCTGTTTTCTCTCGGTCGCGTTCATCAACTTCGATCTGCCAGTAGCCACTGCGTACATCCATAGAGGAGAAGTATCGGGCGCGTAGGAGGCGGTCTAGTGAGTCGTCGATGCGCGGAAGCGAATAAACGTCTTTCTTCGTGACTTTGTTGAGTTTGCGGTAATCGACGCAAAATCGGAGAGTGCCGTCCTTCTTTTTTACTAGTATGACGGGGGACGACCATGGACTGTTCAAGGGTTGGATAACGCCATCTTCGAGCATCTGCTTTACTTGAGAACGTATAGCCTCTTGTTCCTTTTGTGATACTCGGTAGGCGTGCTGACGTATGGGTCGCTCAGCATGGTCAGTGACAATGCGGTGCTTTACGGTTGGCGTTTGTTTTATCTTGGATGTAGACGCGAAACATTCATTCGCTAAACATGTGGAGGACACAGCGGATTGGCTCTTTCAGCGCACATGACAGCTTCAGATTGACATCGACAGCACCGGCTACCGCGGTGTCACTTTCAACGGCTGCAGAAATTGGGGCTATCGTTGTACATGCTTCATCGTCAATGGATTCGAAATGAGCGATAGTTGTTCGCTTGGCCAAATGTTGGTATGCTTCACTAAAATTGGTGACCAAGAACTCAGTCATCCCACGTTTAAATTGAATTATGCCGCGGGCAACGCAGATTTGCTGAGACAAGAGCACCGAAAGGTTGGCTTCAGCGATACCACTACTGTCATGGTCTATGTCGCCCTGTACTGTAACGAACATACTAGTGCGTGGCGGAAGTGTGACGGTGTCGTTGACAATGCGAAGCGCAGTCGTCTGCGGATTGGTATCTCTAGGCTTCGGGCCATAGTCGCCAGCAAACGTTACGAGGCAGTCTCGAAGATTTAAAACAGCGCCGTGCTCACGAAGGAAATCCATGCCAAGGATAACTTTCCGGGAGCATTCGGGAAGCACAACGAAAGAAGCAATGAACGTCGACTCACAGATTTGCAGCCTTGCGGTGCATCTCCCGATTGGTGTCAACAGATGACCACCGGCTGTCCGAAGGTTTGGTCCATGCCCCCAAGGAGTCGTGACTTTCCTGAGTTCAGCCACAAGTTCAGCGCTGATAACTGAGTAGTCGGTGCCGGTGTCGACCACAGCAGTCACTGGACGGTTGTCGACACGAATGGCAATGTCAGCAGAAACGGATTCGTCAGCGATGTGAGGTGTCGGCTGAAAGTAATCGTCGAATGTTGGTGGACGGGTCGGAGGAGGCTGTTTTGATGATAGCTTAACAGCGGACGCACCCCCAGAGGCCGCTGATGCTAGTTTCCCCGGCGTGGACTTGGGGACCTAGCGGATCGTCCCACAACAACATCGGCGAAAGTGGAGTATTGATTCGCGGACGTAGAGCGTCGAGGAGACGGAGAGCGTGATTGGCGTTGCTGAAGATTCGGAGACGGTAGACTTGCCAAGTATTCTGCGATGGCGCGGGGTCATTCGCCGTCCCTGGGCCAACGAGCGTCTGGCCGAAATCTAGGTAGGCCCATCTGTCTCTACGAGCACTCCCGGTACAAGTGACCTGGCTCACCACAGTGGTAGCATAGTCGCCGATTGTCGGAAGCGCGCCACAGGCTAGATTTCCGCAAATTAGGTCGCGGATTCTCATAACGTGGTGGGCCCGAGTAGTACTGCGGCATCTGCAGGCAAGTCGGTCGTTAGTTTTCATAGCGTGGCCCGCCCGAGAAGTGCTGTGGCGTCTGCAGGCTAGTGGGTCGGGGGAAATAGCTGGCTGCCGGTGCAGGAGTACGTACAGCTTCCGCATACGTTAGCAGAGGAGTTTCGGTTGGAGGTGGCGCTAGTGGTCGTACCAGCTGCCACACCTCTTCACGAACGACGTCTGTCAGAGCAGCCACTTGAGGCTGCGAAGGCACTGCGTGAAGCTCTTGCAGCTCGTCACGTACAATGCTACGGACTAGCTCAGCAAGGTCTCTCACGCTCGTGACATCGGGTGTTACCAAGGGTGCTGACAAACATGCAAGGTAGTCGGATCGCTCATACTGCGAAGACCGCTGTCTTAGCATTCACTCCATTGTCGTCGCTTCACGGAGGAATTCTGCCACAGTTACTGGTGGGTTTTGTACAAGTCCTGCAAACAGCTGCACCTTGACACCCCGCATCAGAATGCGTACCTTTTGTCTTCCGTCATTGCAGAATACGCTAGACGGAACAGACGAGACATCTCCTCAACGAACATGGCCACGCTTTCATTGGGTCTTTCATTGCGAGAATTGAGGAGACGTTCAGCTTGTTCTTTCCGGTCGGCGCTACCATACGTGTTCCGCAGGCCTGCTTGTTGTTTGCACCAGGCAAACCTATAGGTGTTCAATTCACTGCTTAAAGGAATGCAGATTTTTAGTGGGAGGTGACATTTAGTAAATTTCCAGCACGCTTCGAAGGTATCTGATTTTATGATGTGTCACGCCTGCCTGACGTTGCGCTTTCAACTCTTCATCACCAATGCGATGGCCAACACTGGGCCTTGATGATCGATGTAGTGCACAGTGATGTGCTGGACACCGTGCCGCTCATGTCGCTGCTCACCATTCTGACGGCATAGCGGTTCCAAATATACATATAAGCGTCCACGTATAGCACGTTCTCATTGCCTCTAATTCTTATCTATTATACACGCACTTCTTTTGTTAAGTCACTCCTTGGTTGTATTGTGAGAGATATGGGTGATTGTTATATGCGGTCAGACTAGGTCTTGTATATCTACCGGTCTCTCATCGAAGCATTTGGTTTGTGGTGGAATGTTTGCACTTATCAGTAGCTCCCTTTGCAACTTCGTGTGGCTGAGATGCTTCCTCTGAGCGATCAATGCAGCGGCTTTCAGCCCAGTGTACGTGTTATGCACGCTGATCCCGAGAAGCCTCTTTGTCGGGGTGCCTACCGGTAAACTAAATGCCGCCTTGTAAGCCCCTCTGATAATAGAATATACTAGTTGTTCCTCGCTCATGTTGAGCATGTGACAAGGCGAGCTGTCAATTTGCTCATCACGAGTGCCTGCCCTGAACACGCAGTATCACTGCGTCATGCTCATTTTGCGGAAGGTGATCCTCTGACTCATCCTAGCCACTTGTTTAGTTGCCGATTTAAAAAAAAAACGGTAGTATAATTTGCCCTACCACTGCATTGAACCCAGAAGCCAAAGCTCCGGGTATCAGTAGATTGTTTAAATTTCTAATTCTCGATCCTAATTTCTATTCTATTGTTAGTTAGTAGCGTTTGATATCTATTCTTATCACTTGCGACTTTTCAGGTGCACTCTTGAAACGGCTAATTCTGGCAAATTTTTCTACGGCCTTGCCACCTCTTGCAATACCAGTTTGACTTGCTAAAGACCCCATGTTATCCATAAACTGATGTCTTTGCGTATAGTTTATAACTCAGGCGCAGTTTACATTCTAATGCCCTTGCGAAACGACGAATGGCGACGTTAAACAACAAAGATATAATGACATCCTTAGGTTATCCCTGGTTTAGCATTCCAAATGCTTTAGGCCTGACGCTTCAAATACCAATTATCGCCTTTTTCTGCGTCAGGAAATCTCGTATATTGTTATATATGTTTTCCCCACACCTACGTATATACATATCTGTGAGAATATAGCTTCATGGAAGATATTGTCAAAGGCTTTATCTAAATCACGAACAAGCAGCATAAGCTGCGGATCCTCGCGATCTACTTTTAAGACCTCTTCTTTGGAGGATAACGTCCTATGCCGCGAGGCCACTGCATAAACCCAGCATTGTTGCCAGTAACAGCTCCCTGTCTTCTACGAAGTTTTAAAGTCTGGTGAATGACCCATTCGATATGCTTGCCATTGCATGAGGTAAGTGATATAGTACTGGGCGCCTGCAGGGAAGGCTTATTTGCGGACTTTGGAATAGTATATATTTCCAAACTCAAGTGGCTGCTTTGTATACCACAAGGACCTTCCCTTTGAGCAAATAGCGCACATTAAAACGTTTTGAGAGGTTTTCGATGGCTTTGTCAAAAATGTGAAATTAGACAAGCCGATAAGAAAGAGCTAGGTGTTTGTGGCAGCCCAGGCAACCAAGAGAAACATGGACCCCAATGAAGACTAACCGCGAATGCAACGATATTTTTGTAAGTCTTGTGATTAGTGAAATTATTTGTTAACTATCGCCAATAGATCCAGCCTTGCGTGCTTTTATGACGTCGTCGTCTGTGCCTGGAAAGGTGTTTTTTTAAGTTCTGTAGTGTTATGCTTCTTTTTATTTAGAATTATCTGGGTGAAAGGTATTCTTTCAGATTGACCAAGTTTTGAAATGCTCAATGTGCTCTTTAGAGAACTCCAAGGCTTGACTCGTCTCTCTTAGCCAATTCGATTGCATAGGCATTTGCCCATTCTGCAACGGCCATGAGCTCACGCAAGAGTGTGATATTCAGTTGTGGCCGTTGCCAACGCGTTTGTAGCCTCCGCCTGCCTTTTCATCGGCGTAGCAGATGGCTGTCTACAGCTAGTGTCCCTGTAGTCCTTGCCATTTTATGTAGTGCTTGCATCTACCAATGTTATGTACTTTTATCAGGTTTCTGATTCCGGTAAGTAGTCGGATAGGAGGTTCGTTTCACGTACTCTATCAAATCTGACATTACCGCCTCAAATATCACTCTGGGCAGTTCGGGAGTGGATGTGGAGGCGCGTATGAGGTAATAGTCGCCTTCGAATTTTGTTGCAGGGTAGTCCAGCATGCGTCTGATTTTAAAAATGAAAGTGAGATACGTGAACTTCTCCTTACATATGTTGTTACCCACTATCGTGGGCATGATTGGGAGACAATAAACTCCGGCCCAGTCTGCACGCAGCATGTTTGATAACGTTCCCTTAAGTGACTCTTTTGGGATATCTGGTACTCGGTGCGTTAAGATTACCATAAACTTATTGATGGCCCCTGATCTCAGCGACTTTGACCATCCCATCTAAAAGCTGGCCGAAGCCCTCGTGTTTTTATTTTGCAGGATTGTATAAGTTGAATATGATGACACTCGCATGGCCTCTATTTGGAAGGAAAACTGATAACTTGGCTTTTAATCTTCAGCCTTTCTGTGTGCTAAACATTTGCTGCGGTCATCTTGCTCGCCAGCATGGTTATTCAGAAATAATTTGCGTTCTGGAAAACCTATTAACCTAGTCCCGTCGCGATTCTGGGACCAACTTTTTCAAGCATATAATGTCCTCTCTGATCTGTGCCGCATTTATTTATTTATTTATTTATTAGAATACCCTCAGGGCCCGTAGGGCATTACAGAGGGGGTGGGTACAACAATTTATAACACACAAAGGAATAAGGACAAGAAAAAAAGACAAAGAAAAGAAACAAGTGTCAGATGCGCAAATCACGAAGGTAACATAAATCAACTAAAAATGTATAAGTAAGAATTCAAGCACATACAAGCACATACATTGAGATAATTCAGGAGTGCTGCTGCGCATTTGTGAAAAACAGGGCAATTTCACTGCCACATCCCTAGTTATTGCACACTTCTCCGTTACTTTTGGCTGTGATGTATGGCTACTTCCGCATTATCGCAATCAGCCTTAGCTCTTGCAAATTCTAGCGGACGTCGATCAAGAGCACTGATCTATTGCCCTCTGGAAGCGGCTGAGAGATTCACTGGCATAGTGTACTTGAAGTCCTAACTTATTTGCGACAAAACAACTTATCGCAATCGTGAAATCGGTTTAGGTTGTGATTAAATATGAACTTCGGTACATGTGCGCAAGCCCCGTTCAATTTCGCCATAAAAATATATATTTTTTTGAGTTCCCAGCACCACACAACCGTTTTTGACGTAGCAAAAAAATGTCGCCTTTCTAAAAGAATTCACAAGTGTCTACTGAGCCGCAACCACGTCCTATAGATTTCGCGGAAATAGGAGTTTGATGAGATCCCAGAAAAAATTGTAGCAGCTGTAGGTCTGAGAACATTAGGCCACATACTAAGACTGGTTTAACTTGGTCCACCATTATTACGTTGCAGTTTTGGTGTTGTTCTGTCAAGCACAAAAATTGAAATGTCGACACATAGTTTATTAGTGCTCCAATGTTAGATTTTTTTACTCCACGTGTATAAATATGAGACTCCACAAAACGTAGAGAGCGTTGCCACATGCGACAATTAGAAGTTCGCGGAACGTAATTGCTGAGACGTTGAACAATAAGAAGAAACATTCACTTGAGGGCACATCTGTTTGAAAATGCAATATTATGAGGACCATTCAAAACGCATCTTAGACTTTCTTAAACTCGTTTCAATGAAATCCAAGCAGGCGGCCTAACTTAATCTGGAGAAACATGTTCCAATATGTTTGTAGGAACGGAGATACAAAGCGCAAAAAGTTCTAAAAATGACGTAAACTGAGTAACCGCGACATCGAGTGAGCAGGAAGCAATAGTTGCCATTATCAATATTTCTTGATCATGAATCTATTGCTCGAATTTGTTCTGCGATGAGAAAGATTGTGAACATATAGACAGACGACGTACTTCGTCCTCTCCTCAACTGGGGCATTTTTTTGGTTTGTCATTCGTTCTTGCCTCAATGACCCTGAGGCACTTTGGCTCGCTGTGGTGATTACACTTTCACGCCTGAAACGCGGGCACGTCAACGCTGAACGGATGCATGAAAACAAAATCCTATTTTTCAGCAGCTTGAAAGGCGTAACATCAGTGAGGGCCTATGAGTGTGAGTATACGTAAGTATGAAAGTGAGTATATGAGTCCAAGTTGGCGTCAGTGTGAACGTGAGCGAGTGTTTAGGAGTTTGAGCAATCGTGAGTGAGCATTGATTTAGTATAATAGACATTAGGTAACACCCATGAGTATGAGCGGATGTGTGATACCTAATGACCTGCAGTTATCTTTCCTCTTCGCTATGTGCCCTTCGCAACAACATCTCTTATTGATGTCAACTATGGTGTCTTGAACACCCGTTGGTTCTGCATTACACCCTGCTCTCTTTTTTGCCTTTTAGGATTACACCTATCACTTTCCTTTCCATCGCCTGCTGCGTCGTCCTTTACCTAATTTGAACCTTCTTTGCAAGCCTCCAGATTTCCGCTCTGTTGGTACGTGCAGGTAACTTGCAGCTGTTAAATACCTTCTTCCTGAGGGCATTGCGACTGTGGCAATTATGATTTGGGAATGCTGCCGATTGTGCTGCACCCCAGTCTCATTCTTCCAGTTATTCAATCTCGTTGTTTGGCTCCTCGGTTACTACCCGTCCTAAGAAGACCTATTCTTTTACAACTTGAATTGCACTGATACCTATTCGAAGCGCGAATGTACAACAACCTCTCTCGAAGTTGTTGTACAATAATTTCGTATTATCCAAGTTATTTTGCTGAATTCAAAAGAATGAAAGTGGTGGAAGGGGAGACAGAAAGCTAGGTGTACACATGAACTTAGGAGCCTTCAGGGTATAAAGTGGCAGCTGCAAGAACATGACCGAGTTGACTGGCGGAAGAAGGCACAGGCCTTTGTCATTCAGTGGGCATAAACAGGCTGCTGCTGCTGCTGATGATGGTGATTATTATGATGAATAGATGTGAGAATGAAATTCAGTGAGTGTGTAAAGGTACGGAAAGGAGTGAGTGTGATCGTGAGTGTGTGCATATGATTCCACGGCTGTGGGTAAAGCGTAAGTATGAACGTGAGTAGCTGCAGATGTGTGTGAGTAGTTGGGAGTCCTTTGCGTGTGTAAGCGTGAAAATGAACATGAGTGAGGGCTGATGTGTGTGAGTACGTGTGCGTATGAGCATGAGTGAGTACTCTCGAGTGTGACTCGTCGTGAGTATAACCATGAGTGAGGGCCTATGAGTGTGAGTTGGCACGTGAGTGCCATTCAGTGTGCGCAGGCGTGGGTGTGAAGTGATTGATTGCTTATGCATGTAAGTATGCCGTGAATATTAAGTGAGTGAGTGCCTACGAGTAGTCACGAGTATTAACATAGCAAGTACTCATGAGCACGAGTGTGTACGAGTGTGTGTACGTGAGTGAGGACCTGTAAGTAGGAGTGGGCGCGCTTATGAACGCGAGGGAGTACTGATGAGTGTCAGTAGTCGTGAGTATGAATGTGTTTGAGGGCCACTGAGTGTGAGTGGGTAGCGTGAATATGAACGCCAGTGAATGCGAAGGATGAAAAAACTTTGGTGAGTCAGTATGAGTGACTAGTCTCTCAAAGTGACAACCTATGCATGTAGGTTTACGAAGCGGGTTTCTACTTAGGTTGAGGATCACCCAGCTAGCCGTGTAAATGAAAATGATGCATGTGACCTCAGGAGACAGGAAGACAGGGGAGTTAAGCAAGGAACAAACAGGGCCAAGCATATCAAAGTTGAGATCAAGAAGAACAAATAGAGATGGCTCAGGCACGAAGCGCGCAGTCAGGAAAACTTGAGGTCATGTATGGCAGGTGCCTGAATTTCAAAACGCTGGCAAACGCCTGAGAAACATACCCTCAGGTGTGATGATGAGCTTAGTAAGTTCGCACCTATATTTTTTGATGGAGGCAAAAATGCTGCAGGCCATGTGCTCAGATTTTGGGGGCGTTAAAGAACCCCAGGAATTAAAAATTCCAAAGTCCTCCACTACGGCGCCTCTTATAATCATACCGTAGATTTAAGACGTTCAACACCAGGTAGTAATCAATCAATCAATTTTTCAAACAATCAATAAAGTTCGCAGCTACAACGCGGTAGGAGAAATATTGATTGATATGTGGGGTTTAACATCACAAAACCACCATATCATTATGAGAGACACCATAATGGATAACTCTGGAAATTTGGACCACCTTGGGGGGAAGTTTAACATGCACCCAAATCTGAGCACACGAGCCTACAACATTCTCCATCGGAAATGCAGCCGCCGCAGCTGGGATTCACTACCACGAGCTTACTTTGCCCTGTAGTAAGTTTACTTTTACTGGTAAAATAACATATATATATACATATATATATATATATATATATATATATATATATATATATATATATATGTATATATATATATATATATATATATACATTGTTGTCAGCCCTGGATGATCATAATCACGATCATTGACCCGCCGCGGTGGTCTAGTGGCTAAGGTACTCGGCTGCTGACCCGCAGGTCGTGGGTTCAAATCCCGGCTGTGGCGGCTGCATTTCCGATGGAGGCGGAAATGTTGTAGGCCCGTGTGCTCAGATTTGGGTGCACGTTAAAGAACCCCAGGTGGTCGAAATTTTCGGAGCTCTCCACTACGGCGTCTCTCATAATCAAATGGTGGTTTTGGGGCGTTAAACCCCACACATCAATCAATAATTACCATCATCCGCTTGCCTCTTCCTCATGGCCACTCTGTGCCATCATCATCGTCATCGTCTGTACACTGGCTCTGCGCGTTCGTTTTGCGAGGTCTTTCCTCAAATAAACGCTGTGGCAACCAAGACTACCAAGAATTTATACGTGCTGGAGATGAAGTTTTGGTCCTCTGACCTCCCGCAACCCGCTCTACTTCCTAGAGCTTCGTTCAGGCTACCGATTGCGCCCACATTCAGGCAGCATGTCCCATACCGAGCCTGCTGGCGCTGATGTCATGAACCGCGCACTGCCGCAAGCTTCCCCTCCTTTCCATACACGGACATCAGCGGGAACCCTCGCTCTTCGCTGGTCTTCGTGGAGAAGACGTAGAAGACTGGCTCGATGACTACGACCGCGTAGTGTCGCTAATCGGGTGGAAGAGGCCTCCGGAATGCGTTACGTCCCTTTTTATCTGACTGGGGTCGCAAAGACGTGGTATTTTAACCACGTCATTGACTTACCCGACTGTGCTACCTTCCAGAAGCAGCTGCGACATGTTTTCGGGACATCGGACATTCGATTGGCCATCGCAAAGAGGACGCTCGATACTGGCCGACATCTCGATGAATCGTACACTTCATACATCGAGGACGTCCTTGCACTGTGCCGGCGTGTCAATCAATCCATGTCGGAATCGGATAAAGTGAGCACATATTGAAAGGCATTGGGCCTGTCGCCTTTAATGCCTTCACCGTGCAAAACCCAGCTACCATAGCTGAAATCTTGATGACACGCCAGCGCCTTGATGCGCTGGACTCCGTTTGTCTCCAACCGGACATTTATGACCACCACTCCACGTCTCGTGGCCACCTGCGTGACCTCATCCGGGACACAACACGCCAAGAATTGCGGTCTATGGGATTCACACATCCTACACCGCGTCCTACACAGTCTTCGGGAGTGCCCTTGCGTGACATCTTCAGGGAGGAACTGACATTCCTGACTGGATCTGCGCCCGTTCAGCCATCTGCTTCACGCCCCATATCCACCTACCCTGAAGTTGCTGCTGTGCCTCCCAGCGACGTACGCACGACGTTGCCGCTGCCAAACTACGCGTCAGTTGCTGCCACTCCCCCGGTGAACTACCGTTTCATGCCCCCTGACCCTTCTTCGGCCCACTTGACCGAACTATCTCAAGGGGCCCCGAACGCCTTCTACTCCCCACCCTGGCGCTCGTCCCGCCCTGTCTTCTACTACTGCGGATATCGCGGCCACATATCTCGTTTCTGCCGAAAGCGCCAGCAAGATGAGCGTCAAAACGACATGCGTGAACGATATTTGTACACTGGGGCCTTTTATCAAGGTCGGCGTTATTCCTCTTTTCTACACCAGTCTCCTTCTCCTCTGGCATCGAGTGCACCATGGAAAAGCCGAAACACGAGACGCCACTCACCTTTGCCCTTCTGCCACCCCACTTCTCCCCTTGGACCTGCCTCATTCTCCGCTAATATTCATTCGGAAAACTATATGATGCAGTTTGTGGAGGAAAAACTGCATTCGAAATTATAACTGAAATTCCTCCATCAGGCCCGTGCAACATGATTTCTGTGGAAGTAGAAGGAGTGTGAGTCGATGCTTTGGTGGACACAGGTGCGACATTGTCTGTTATACGTGCTGATTCGTGTGAATGTTTAAAGAAATTAATGACGCCTTACGATGGTCCCACGTTAGTTTCCGTCCAAGGGAACGTCATTCGTTTTTCAACGTTTTGTACTGTGCGTGTTTTCATCGATGGCATCCGCTATATTGTCCAGTTTGCTGACCTGCCCCGCTGCTCTCACCAACTAATTTTAGTGCGGCATTTCCTATCATCTGGTTCCGCGGCTATTCGTTGTAGACAACGCGTCGTTCACCTTACAGACACCGACTGCATGCTTGACGACGACAATGAAAAGCCACTTCGTTTGGTCGCTGCGAAAGACATCGAATTGCCACCACTACAAGAACAAATTGTCAGCATTACGTCCAACGACATCTATCACGGTGATGTATTGTATTGGTCTCCACGTCACCACTTTGCGTTCGTAAAGGCATAGTTCTTCCATCCGGTGTCGTTCGTTTTTGCAATGGCTCTGCGCTTGTCACCGCTGTAAACTCTACACCGAAGAAGATCTTACTGCCACAGGCAACTACTGTGTCCCATGTTGCCGACTTCGAGCCTGTATTTGTCATGCTACTTCAGGCCATCGCATCCAAAGACCCTTCCCTCGGTGAGCGTGCTTCTTCCTCTGCCTTTACCACCGCTCTCAGCAGCGACTTGACAAATTCACAGACGCAGCAGCTGCTCGCATTGTTGCATAAGCACGGGAATTGTTTTGATATTAGCTCGTCTAAGTTGGGCCGCACTACTACAACGGCACATCAAGTTAAACACTTGGGACATCTATCGTACACCGCCGACCCAACCGCGTGTCTCTAGCTGAAAGAAATATTATAGAAGGAAACGTTGCTGACATGCCCAAACGAGAAGTCATCCGTCCCTCATCTAGCCCTTGGTAGTCTCCTATTGTTTTGGTCCGTATAAAGGATAGCTCTGTGCGTTTTTGCGTAGACTACCGGGCACTCAATAAGATCACACGTGAGGACGTGTACCCTATGCCACGCATTGACGACGCCCTTGATTCCCTACAAGGCACATAATTTTTTTGAAGCATCGATTTGCGTTATGGGTACTGGCAGATTCTCATGCATGAAGACGATAAGGAGAAAACGGCGTTCGGAACCCGCGAAGGGCTATACAAATTAAACGTGATGCCTTTCGGGCTCTGCAATGCACACGCGGCGTTTGACCGCCTGATAGACACCGTGCTGCACGGCCTGAAATTGAAAAGTTGCCTTTGCAGCCTGGACGACATTATTATCTTTTCGTCAACGTTTCCTGAGCACCTAGAACGATTGAATCAAGTTCTGACGGCCATTGCCGGCGCCGGGCTCCAAATAAACACTAAGAAATGCTCTTCTGCTAGCGAATCTATCAAGATCTCAGGACACGTCGTTAGCAAAGATGGCATTCGGCCAGATCCTGACAAGATTTTGGCAGTCCTTTCCTTTCCGCGACCCGAAATACCAAAGGAGCTTCGCAGTTTTCTTGGCCTCGCCTCTTATTTTCGCCGTTTTATTGAGAACTTCGCCTCTATTGCTGCTCCATTACACTAGCTACTTGCTTCCATCGTCCCCTTTCTGTGGTTTCAAGAATGTCAAACGGCATTCGACCTGTTGATGCGGGTCCTCACATCTGAACCTCGTCTCTGCAACTTTGACAAATCCGCACCGACTATCCTCCATACTGACGCTAGCGGCCTTGGTATTGAAGCAATTCTTCTACAACGCGACAAGTCTTTCCTAGAGAAAGTTGTTGCATATGCCAGTCTCGTACTCACCCTGCTGAAAAGAACTACACGATAACTGAGCAAGAGTGTTTGGCTGTGGTTTGGTCGGTTCAGAAGTTCCGCCCTTATCTCCACGGCCGTCACTTTAGAATCGTTACGCACCACCATGCCTTATGGTGGCTTTCTACACTGAAGAACTTGTCCGGACGCTTGGGTCGGTGTTTAGTACGCTTGCAGGAGTACGACTTTGACATAACTTACAAGTAAGGTAGAAAACATCAAGACGCCAATGCTTTATCTAGTTGCCCACTTCCAACTACCCATATCAGCGTTGGTGAGAACTCAACCACCCCTCTACCAAAGTTCATACGCTCGCATCGATAAGGCAACACTTTTCCGAAGACGAGCCAACATTTATCTCCCGCCAGCGATCCAATCCATACTGCAGACGCATGGTGGACCACTTTTCAGGAATTTCTCATCCACCATACTCGCGACTTCGTCATCGACTTATGCACTTTAAGCTGGACAATGAGGTTCTCTACCGCCATATTTACCACCATGTTGGTCAGCGTTGGGTTCCTTTACTGCCATGCTCTCTTAGACTTCAAGTGCTCGAAGTTTTTCACGATGACTCGACTGCTGGTCATCTTGGTTAAAAAAACTCTTGACCGCATTCCATGTCGTTATTACTTGCCTGACCTTTTTCAAGCGTAGCGCGGTACGTCGGTTCCTGCTACCGATGCCAGCGTCGTAAACTCCCGACGTCTGCACCTGCTGGACCTCTACAGCCACTTCCGTGCCCTTCAATGCCATTCGAGGTTGTAGGTGTCAACGTTTACATGCCTCTCCCCGTAACATCTGCTGCTAAACGATGGATAGTGACTGCCATGGACCCCCTGACACGATACGCTGAGATGCTCTCTGTTATTACAGGTTCAGCTGTAAAAGTTGCAGACTTTATTCATCACGCCATAATCCTGTGTCATGGGGCTTCTCGTGTACTGCTTATTAACCGTGGCAAAGTGTTTCTGTCACAAATGGTAAATGAAGTATTGCGCGCTTCTGGAAATACTTACAAGACCACTTCAAGCTACCGCACTCAGACAAATGGTCACACAGAAAAATTGCATCAAACCCTTGGTGACATAATAGCCGTTTACGTTGAACCCGACCACAAAAACTGGGATACTCTTTTACCATTCCCGACCTTCGCCTACAACACCGCCATTCAGTGAAGAACTTGCTACTCACCGTTTTACCTCATGTACGGACGCACCCCACTGCCTTTCTCGACGTCTCCTTCTTTAACAGCCACGACAATCCATGTCAGTCGTCTAGTGAAGAATACATTTCCCGCCTAGCCCAGTCTCGCCGTCAGGCTCGCATCAATACTGAAGCGAGACAGCACGAGCAGATCATATATGACGCATGCCATCGCGCTGTGTCTTTCCAACCTGGTGACGAGGTGCTGCTTTTGACACCTATTCGCACTCCTGGTCCCTATGACATATTCCAACCACGCTTCATCGGGCTATACATTGTTTTAGAACAGATTTCACCGGTCAAATATTGTGTAACACCACTTATCGCCCCAACAGACCACCGTTACCGTAGCACCGAGATTGCCCACGTTTGTCACATGAAACCTTTCACGCGACATTCCCCGTCATTTTGACTTACGGCGGTCAAGGTGTGGGCTTCCAAGTGGGGAAATTACTGTGAGCATTTGTTACTTACATCATTCTCATCCCTGCATGATCATATTCACCATCATCCGCTTGCCTCTTCCTCCTGCCCACTCTGTGCCATCATCATCGTCATCGTCTGTGGGCTGGCTCCTCTGCCCGTTCGTGTTGCAAGGTCTTTCCTCAAATAAACAATGTTGCAACCAAGGCTACCAAGACTTCATTATATATATATATATATATATATATATATATATATATATATATATATATATATATACATATATATATATATATATATATATATATATATATGTATATATATATATATATATATATATGTATTCCAGTGACAACGTAGCGGTTTTCGGGCATGGGGCAGCTAACACGTAGTAGAGAAACAAGAGGCAGAATAAGAACAGCCAGCCTAGCATACAGGTGTTCTCTCTTCTCGCTCCTTACAATGGCGCAGTCGATGAAGATGAAGTCTCGCGCCGGTGATTTCTCGTTCATGGGACCTGCCAACGTGCAGCCGTGGTAAGCGCAACCACAAGAGTGTGTCAAGGCCTCTTCGGCACCTGCACCCTTGGCCCGCTGCAACCACCGTTCTGGGGCTCAGTTGCGGCTTCCTCGGCGGCTCCTGACCATAGCTGTCTACGACAACGGACGCCGTCTACACGTTCTCGGCAATGAATCCCTCCTACGTGAGTTCTAGATGCGCCTTGAACTCTACTCTCACAATCGAGGACATCGCTGCTGCACTGAGCGCTGCAATGGCCACATCAACTGCGGTCGCCGGCAGGAGTCCCTAGGGTAGCTTATCCGACGAAGCAGCCGAGATCATTCGCGCCGCGACACGTCTGCCGCACCAACTGGGCGTTTATCGTCTTGTAGCCACTCTACCGCCACCGTGAGTGCTAGGGCCTCCACATTTCCCGCGAAGCCTACATACTCGTGTTTTTCTTCTAACGAACACGCGGACGTTATGACGGTGGCATCTTTCCTCGCCAAGGACCTCGTTATTATCGGCGGGAAAAGTTCCGGATAATGCCAAAACGCGTTACTATCAGCGGCTGCTTCAGAATTACCAAAGCTATCAGGTTTCGAGGATAACGCCCACCTATGGAATGCGGCTATAAAGGCACTCGGCTTGCTCCAAGCGTCGTCTAACAAGAAAAAATGGCTGATAGCCATCAACTGCCTGCGCGGTGCTGCAGAGGCATGATACAACTACGAAGCTGTCGAGCAACGTTCTTGGTAGGAATGGAGTGACCGTCTCAATACAGTCTTTGGTTGGATTGGTCTCGACAATTGCATGCCAAACAAGTCATATTCCAAGGGTGGGGTTCTGGAGAACCTCCTCAAGGCTGCAACTGCACCGTGAAGCTGATTGACAGACAGGTTGTCAGCCTGCCCTTACGCATCCACGGGAATCGACTTGGTTTGTTTGCCATTTCAGAAATAGAACCACCCGCTGAGTTTTCAAGGTTAGATCGGCGTTATAACACCAGATTCCGGGCACCATGCCGCGCACCACGAAAGGCGGTCCCGTCTAACGCTACAGGTATGCATCGTCGCATTGATGAGCTTACTGCTCTAGTGCAAACTGGAGCTCCACGCGCCGTGTAGCATCAACGCCTTGCCACAGCCAACGTCCAACCATGGGATGAGGTGCCCCTGGGTGCCTCTGTGGCTCTATGCTGCCTGTCGGTGCACTTCACCTGCACCTCCAAAAGAAATCCGGGAGCATGTTTCTAGCCGGCGTTCCCGTACTCGAGGCCCTGCCCTCTTATGCGATCTTAGGAACTAACTTCCTTTTCTATGGTGTAGTTCACCTCACCATTGATCACAATGCAGTCAACCTCAGCTCCTAGACTCCGATTCCCGCATCAACCCAAGGAGACCAAATCGAGAGACCACAATTTCAAAAGCGTACTGATACATTGAACAGCTACTGTGACCAGACGAACATGCATATCGTGGCTTTCAGGCAGTAACTGGCTGAGGGCTCAAACTTTTCAATCTTAGAAGCCAGCAAGAAGATCATCAATGCGCCTAAGGTAAGCGCAGCCAACTTTATTCATCCCGGCAGCGACGCGTGCCAGTGTGCTGATAATGGCAAACGCTCGTTTTTGACATCTGATCTACCCCAGGACAACCGCGCGGATCAAACCAAATGGCTCTCCTCGTCTTTGTACCCACAGCTCACTCTGACCCAACCAGCTGCCCGCATGGCAACCTGTTAAAGCAAAGTAGTGAGGTGCCTTCAAAAATCATCAATTATTTTAGTGCAGGATGCAGGCATAGCAGCATAAACGCATGCGGACGTGACACCGAGCCACGAGCGACCACCTTTTGTCCGGCAGAAATAAAGATTGCCGTGACCGCAACACACGTATTACAACATCAAACCACCACCGTGCCCTGCAGCTGGCCTGGGCTTCTGCGCATTCTTCAACCTGGAAGTGGTTGCCTGCTCAGCACGCAGACATGAATGAAGAGCAGCAGACCAAACTGCAGCGACAGAACAGGTTGCAAGTCGTGCTGCGGACGAAACGACACAACCAAGAATGTGCACCAGAATGTTTGAAGCAGCGCAGGACACCTCCTATTGTACGCAGAAACAACCACCATGGCTTAGTCAAAGCCACCTACGAGAGACGACTTGGCCAGCTCTCCATACAATGTTGCATTGTGGCTGAGACCTGCAGTCACAACGAATTAGCTAATCTCGGTCGCCTGAGTCTTCAACTGCTACGCGAGCCACATCGAGGCGCGCAGAAGAACAGCCACAGAGGTGCAGCCAATGACGCCAGCCAGAGAAATCATCGCCCTACTTCAGAAGCAAGCCGAAGTGTGTGTGCGAATGGTCTAAACGAGGCAGCCAAAGCCGCACTCCAGAAGCGTCAGTGTTACCAATGTTTCTTCAAGGTCCAGTACCTATGAAAGTTTTTTTTCTCGTGACGGCTCCACTAATTCCAAGAGCTCTACGGCAGCAGTGGCTGTTCCATCTGGTATTATGTTGCTTCAGTAAAGTTTTCTCACACCATGACGTTGACAGCAGCAGAACTCGCAGCGCTCCAAGCTGTAGTCAAGTAGATTCTTCGGCAGCAACCTAATCAATGGGTCATCTTTTGCTACTCGAGGTCAGCCTTACAGACACTGCAGTTCATTATGCAGCATGGGTTACACTAACAATCACCATATCAGACAAGGCACGACTACTACGAAGCGCTCGAGGAAGGTCGCGATATTGTATTTTAATTTTTGCCAGGTTATTGCTGAGTTGTCCGCATTGACCACGCGGATGAAGCTACTTGATGGGCTGCGTACGGCCAAGACCTGCGTACGCCCATACCACTCTTGAGAACGGATGCTGCAAGATGACTACAATCACTTGCTCACCGTATAACTCTCCTACAATTAAATACGCTCAAGTGCTCAGATTTCGGTGCACGTTGAAGAACCCCAGGTGGTCGAGATTTCCGGAGCCTTCCACTACGGCGTCTCTCATAATCATATGGTGGTTTTTGAATGTTAAACCCCACATATCAATAAATGAATGGAATACGCTGGGTTCCTCCGACGCGCGCCTGTATTCGATCGACCCAAACTTGCAATTTCGTTTGCCACCCGGGCTCCTACAATGCGCAGAAACTTTACTCTGTCGCATGAGTAAGGGCGTGGCATTTACGATTGCGCATTCTCGTCTTTTTGGAATGGCGAGCAGTTTCGAATGTAAGATCTATGCTTGCGAAGAAACGCTTGAGCACATTTTATGCCACTGCGCAGCCTATCAGTCTGAACGACGTATTATGAAAGCTAAGCTCTGTCAAAGAATTTAAGGCCGCTTACAGAAAAGAAAATTCTGGGATCTTGGCTGATGGTTTCACATAGGCGCAATAGCACGAAAGCCTTCTTGTACTTCTTAAGAACCACCAGACTTCACGAGTGCTTGTGAAATAACAGTGTGACACCGCGCTGTGTAGACTCCAGCGTTATATTTAACATTTTCTTTCTCACTCCTCCTTTTTTCTGTCTGTTTCATTTTTATTATTCCAACTTTCTCCCACCCCAAGTGTAAGGTAGCAAACCGAGCAAAGCTTGGTGAACTTCCCTGCCTTTCCTCTCTATTTATCTCTATCTCTGTCCCTCGTGCGCAAACAACCACTGCCAGAGGATGTCTATTTTCAGAAAAGGCTCTATGTTCACAGCGTGGCCGAGGGTATTGAAGAAGGAGCCGCGCTCGGGCATGGGACAGCTAGCACGAACTAAAGAAGAGGCAGAATAAAAACAGTCGGCGTAGCATACAGGTGGTTCTCTCTCTCTCTTTACACACACACACACACACACACACACACACACATATATATATATATATATATATATATATTGCCGCGCGCTTGAGCTGCCAGCGCAAAAGAGGCAGACGAAGTGGCAGTTCCCCTCGTGCTATTGTTCTGTTTTTGGCTGCGCTGAGCCGACCGCTCTTCGGACTTTTGTGAGGACGCCTTAAAAACGTCTCCTGTCTCTTTAACGTGACATTTTAATGGTGGAGGTGCTGGGTAACCTCCCCTATGCAACAGACTCCTTCTAGCAGCCGGAACGTGACCCAAAACCCAGAGCTTACGCCGGTACACCGTTTCAGTCGGAGGATTCGAGGACTGTCCCCCGAGTTTGTGCCTCACAGTACAAGTACGTCGACTGGTATGGAGAATACTGTTGCTGTCACCGCTTCCCCTACCGCTGGAGCCGCCGCTGCTCCAACCGCTGCACCCGCAGCTGCACCCACTCATTACACGCTACAAAAACCACGTGTTCCGAGTCCCTTTCGTGGTGGCCTCTATGAAGATGTGGAAGATTGGCTGGCTGAGTACGAGTACGTAGCGGATTTCAACGGGTGGGACGAAGTAGCGAAGCTCAAGAATGTGTACTTTAGTCTTCTGGATGGTGCTCGCACATGGTTCCAGAACCGCAAGGGCCTCCTAACGTCGTGGCATGAGTTCTGTCACAGGCTCCGCGAAACGTACTCGAGTCTCGATCGTCGAGAGCGCGCTGAAAGGGCCCTCCAGTCCCGCATGCAGATGCCTAATGAAGGTGTGGCTACATACGTGGAGGATATGGTTCATCTGTTCACTCGCGCCGATCCAACCATGCCGGAAGACAAGAAGCTGCGACACTTGATGCGAGGTGTGAAAGAGCAGCTCTTCGCTGGACTCATTCGTAGTCCGCCTAGAACGGTCGCGGAGTTCCTCACTGAAGCCGTCGCCATGGAAAAGGCGCTGCAGCAGCGGAACCAGTACGATCGGCAAGTGAATGCTACCTATACCACCGGGCTAGGCTCGTTCCCGACCGACGTGGGAGCGCTTCGCGAGCTGATACGTTCGGTTGTTCGCGACGAGCTACAACAGCTGCAACAGCTGAACCAGGCGCAGCAGCAGCCTTCCACGAATTGCATCGCCACCATCATACGTGACGAAGTTCAGCATGCGCTCGGCACACCTCGCCGCGAGACACCAACGCAGGTTGCTGCACCACTTCAGGCGTTCGCAACTTCAAGTGAACCTCTAGGGGTGACCTACGCAGACGTATTGAGACGCACCGTTCCGTCGTCCACGACACCATCCCCAGTGAGTGGTTTCCAGCGCACCACTTATACCGACACGTTCGAACACAACGCACCTGCACCAGTCCCACTACCAGCCGCAACCCCGTACGCCACACTGCAGTCCGCACAGGTGGTCCCTTATTTTGCAGACACTCGACCCGTCATGCGTAAATCCGACATATGGCGCATGCCCGACCGACGACCGCTTTGCTACCACTGCGGTGAAGCGGGTCACCTCTACCGAGACTGCCAGTACCGCCGACTTGGGCTGCAGGGTTTTCCTGCCAATTCACCCCGCCCCCGGTTTGGACAGAGACCACCAGAAATTGAAGATTTTATCGCTCGGCAGAACGTCCCACTCAGGCGTCAGTCGCGCTCACCGTCACCGCGGTCGTCATCTTATTCAGGCAACGGAAATCGAAGGCCGCAAGGACGGTCTCCGAGCCCTCGCCTGGAAAACTAACGCCAGCGACCTTTCGAGGCGAGGCCGCTGATTCTCGACGTGATGAAGACCTCGCCCTCCAATCGACGCGACATCGGACCAACGGAAATTCGACTACGCCGGCGCCTGTATCCCAGCTGAGCGACTTTTCAATGGACATACCTGTGCTGCTCGACGGTCGCAATTTAACTGCCTTAATAGACACTGGTGCTGACTACTCGATTATTAGCGGACAATTGGCACGTACCTTGAAGAAAGTGATAATGCCTTGGACAGGATCGCATGTACGTACAGCTGGCGGACATGTTGTAACGCCGGTTGGTTTGTGCACGTCCAGGCTACAAATACGAGGCTGCACGTTTTTGGTCAGCTCCATCGTGCTACGTGACTGCTCCCGCGAATTAATTCTCGGCCTCGATTTTCTTCGGGAATATGGCGCCGTAATCGACCTACGGCGACGCTGCATTTCCTTTTCGACAGTCAACGCTACGTCAAGGGACTCCAACCGCCGTACAACCGCCCTCCGTGTTTCCGACGACAGTGTCACAATACCACCTCGTGCAAGTATCCTAATTCAGGTGACTTCCGAAGGAACCAGTGACGGTGAAACAGTGGCAGAGTGCAACGTCTCCCTGCTGCTGGCGCTTGGAATTTCTGTGGCACGAGGCATCATTGACATTCGGAACGGTACAGCCGAGGTCATGATTACAAATTTCACCAATGAGCATCGTCACCTTTTCCGGGGCACTGCGGTCGCTTACGCTGAAGCCTTGGAGGACGTCATTGAGTGTTTTGCCTGTGAAGACAGTAGCCGCAATGAACAAACCGTAATAGATGTTGACATGAACAGTGCACTGCCAGAAGAGAACCAGAGGGCCTTGCGAGAGCTATTGTTTGAATTCAGGGCGTGCTTTGCTCAGTCGTCTAAAGTGAGTCAGACGCCAATTACACAGCACAGGATAATCACTTACGACGACGCAAGACCTATTCACCAACAGCCATACCGCGTCTCGCCGACAGAACGCGCAGCTATCAAGCAGCAAGTGAAAGAAATGATCGACGACGGCGTTATCCAGCCTTCGAACAGTCCCTGGTCCTCACCGGTCGTTCTGGTTAAGAAGAAGGACGGTACGCTTCGCTTCTGTGTAGATTACAGAAAGCTCAACAACGTCACAAAAAAAGATGTTTATCCGCTGCCGCGTATTGATGACTCGCTTGACCGACTACGACGAGCGAAGTATTTTTCTTCCCTGGATTTAAAGAGTGGCTACTGGCAAATTGAGGTTGATGAGCGCGACCGCGAAAAAACCGCCTTTGTCACGCCGGATGGCCTCTACGAATTTCGGGTGCTACCGTTCGGACTCTGCTCTGCGCCAGCTACCTTCCAACGCATGATGGACACTGTGTTGACTGACTTAAAATGGCAAAGCTGCCTTGTGTACTTGGATGATGTGGTCGTGTTTTCAACCAGCTTCTCCGAACATCTGAAGCGACTACGACAAGTACTTGAGGCGATTCGGACGGCTAACCTTACGTTAAAGCCGCAAAAATGCCATTTCGGTTACGAAGAACTAAAGTTCCTTGGACATGTCGTAAGTGCAGAAGGCGTCCGTCCTGACCCTGAGAAAACCGCCGCTGTCGCAGCCTTCCCGACTCCTGCCGATAAGAAAAGTGTGCGGCGGTTTCTTGGTCTATGCGCGTACTACCGGCGCTTTATAGGCAATTTTTCGAAAATTGCCGAACCATTAACTAGACTCACTAGAGACGATACGCCGTTCGTTTGGAGTGCTGAACAAGAATCAGCATTCACAGAGCTTCGGCTTCGCCTGGCATCACCACCTGTTCTTGGACATTTCGACGAGGAAGCCGAAACAGAAATTCATACCGACGCCAGTAACGTCGGTCTGGGCGCGGTACTCGTCCAACGGCAGGAGGGAATTGAAAAGGTCATCGCCTACGCAAGCCGAACCCTAACACGCCCGGAGTCAAACTACAGTACCACGGAGAAGGAGTGCCTTGCTGTCGTGTGGGCAATTGCTAAGTTTCGACCTTACCTTTACGGCCGTCCATTCAGAGTAGTGACGGATCATCACTCGCTGTGCTGGCTTACGAACCTCAGAGACCCCTCCGGACGACTGGCAAGGTGGAGCCTACGTCTGCAGGAGTACGACGTCACTATCGTGTACAAGTCCGGTCGTGCACACGAAGATGCGGACACGTTGTCACGCGCGCCAGTTGAGCCTGCCGCTCAGAGCTTCGAAGAGGACTGCTCTTTCCTTGGCTCCGTAAGCGTAACAGACTTGGCTTTACGGCAGCGAGCAGATGCTCAATTGCGACCTATCATTGAACATCTAGAGGGCCGCAACGTATCACTGCCCCAGCATATAACTCGCGGATTGTCATCCTTCTGCTTACGACAGGGCGTGTTGTACAAGAAGAACGCAGCCGCCAGCAACAAAACTTACCTGTTGGTCGTCCCCGCAGAGCTGCGTGAGGAAATTCTATTTGCCTGCCACAACGAGCCTCCATCGGGCCATCTGGGCATCACCCGAACCATCGCTAGGGTACGAAAGTCTTACTACTGGCCGAAACTTGCCGCTTGCGTTAAACAGTACGTTCAAGCCTGCCGCGAATGCCAGCGCCGAAAATCCCCATCTGTTAAGCCTGCGGGATTACTTCACCCTATCGAGCCACCCAGAACACCCTTCGATCAAGTCGGCATGGACCTCCTGGGTCCGTTTCCCTTGTCATCTTCCGGCAACAAGTGGATAATCGTCGCTACAGATTATCTAACCCGCTATGCTGAAACTAAGGCGCTTCCTAAAAGCACGGCTTGTGAAGTTGCTCAGTTTTTCATCGAGAGAATTGTATTACGCCACGGTGCTCCATCCTGTGTCATCACAGACCGAGGAACAGCGTTTACAGCAAGGCTCCTTGAACAAGTTTTTCAGTTAAGTTACTCCACGCATCGCAAGACAACAGCGTATCACCCTCAGACAAATGGACTGACCGAGCGGCTTAACAAAACGATGACTGATATGCTGTCTATGTACATAGACGTACAGCACAAGACGTGGGATGAAATACTGCCTTACGTAACATTCGCGTATAATACCGCTACGCAAGAGACCACACGATTCACTCCGTTTCGTCTTCTATACGGTCGGGACGTTCAGACGATGTTGGACGCAATGCTCCCATGCGACATTGACAACATCGAGAATCTCGACGAAGATGCTGAGTGTTTCGTGCAACGAGCCGAGGAAGCACGTCAACTAGCCCGCGTAAACATCAAGAAACAACAAGGCGTCGATGCACAGCGCTACAACCGCTGCCACAGACAAGTCGATTATAAACCAGGTGACCAGGTGTTGGTTTGGACCCCTGTGCGCTGCAAAGGTCTCTCTGAGAAGCTTCTCAGTCGGTATTTTGGCCCGTACAAAGTGCTACGACAAGTGAGCGACGTCAATTACGAAGTCCTTCCGGACGGAAGCCAACCACCCCGACGCCGACAGCTACGACCCGAGATTGTGCACGTGGTGCGGTTAAAACCGTACCACACACTGTGACAATGTTTTTTTTTTTTTTTTACGATACACGCTTCGTTTAGCATCGAGGCGATGCTCTTCAGGGAGGAGGGGCAGTGCCGCGCGCTTGAGCTGCCAGCGCAAAAGAGGCAGACGAAGTGGCAGTTCCCCTCGTGCCATTGTTCTGTTTTTGGCTGCGCTGAGCCGACCGCTCTTCGGACTTTTGTGAGGACGCCTTAAAAACGTCTCCTGTCTCTTTAACGTGACAATATATATATATGTATGTATGTATATATATATATATATATTGTCATGACCAAGAAAGACGCTGGCACTTCGGCGCGCGGGTAGCTACAGCAAAGAAGAGAAGGACGAAGTCAGAATAAGAACAGCTAGCCCAGGATCGGGTGTTGTCTCTTGTTCTCTGTCTAGTACATTACAATGGCGCAGTCGACGAAGAAGAAGTCTTACGTACCGGCTTCGTCATCCAGGACAGCCGTGATAAGCGCCGCTTGAGGACGGCGTCAAGGCCTCCTCGGCAGCTGTTCACCTGCCGCCACTGCCACCACCGTTCGGGGACGGCGTCAAGGCCAACTCGGCGGCTGCAGTACACAACGGACGCCGTCCACGCGTCCTTGGCTATGGATTCTGCCGTTAGCGCAAGCCGACAAGTGAACCCTCTGCGGGAAGCCACCGTTACGTGTCTTCGTGGTTCGTCGGCATCGCGGACTTCTCCATCGAGGAACGCCGTTCACGCTCCCTTGGCAATGGGGTCCCATCGCCGCTTCAGCTACCCTTCAGACCACCAGTGGAAGATCTCCAGGCATTCCTGGGGTTGTAGGACATGACCTTATTGACACCCTGCCACCGTTTCACGGCAGAGATTCGCACCGGATCCTGTCCTTTGGGAATGGCGCTCACGCTTCCCATGGCCTACTTTCCCGTTGCCGCACTCTTTTAACAAACGAGCTGCCACGGAACGCCGTCCACGCTCCCCTGCTCGTCGACCACACCGGGGCGAGTGCCGCAATTGCTACTTACTCAAAGACCACGATCACTGACTCTTGGGGCTTAATGCCCGACAGCATCGTGGACCTGCGGCGTACCATTGCGCTAAAATGCATCGAGACTAACGAACTGACAGCTTTGAACACCGAGCGTGCTCCTACAATGTTGCCAGCATTGTGTGACATTAACGCAGCGTTGGATGTAGCTGCCTCATACGACCTTGAGGCAAGCACCGCGGAGCAACGCAGCCAGCTTCGGTCTTCTCTCATCGAGCTCTCACACCAGCTCGACTGCTTCGCGTCGGTGATCTCTGCGTTGCCATCTGCCTCCTCACAATCATCAGCCATCTGCGAACTACCAGAATTTCACGAGGTCCGGAACGACGCCGACGGTTGGGTGGCAACCGTCAACGCGATAGCAATGCGCGAGGCTTGGACAGAAAATCAGAAACGGACCGTGGCTGTAGGCCGTCTTCGGGAAGGTGCAGCGGCGTGGCACTGGTATGAAGGCTGGAAGCAGCAGTCATTGGCGGAGTGGAGCTCCAAGCTCATAGCTGCCTTCGGCCGGACACTCTCTGATCTTCCTTCCACCAGTCAGTCCAACCTTACCAGTACCGAGAATAGAGTTCAAGAAGGGTTCCATCTCGAGGCTCCAGCTGAGCACTCCAGTTCTCCACATGAGCTTCCAGACTCGTCGCTGGTACCGCACCCAAATTCGTGTCAGTCATCCGCCACCTCGTCCTCTTTCGTGGGGGGGAGATACAGAGGGGCACAAGGTAGCTGGACCCTCTGGACCCTCGGTAACAAGAAGAGACAGAGATGGAGGTGCAGAGGCTCCTGCGTCAAATCATGATGCTCGGGCATCGCAGCCTGTCCAGAACGCCGACGGCAATGGAGACCAGTGCCCCAAACTGTACCAATGGAATTGCCTGCTAAGCGTGCTGCGAGCGCCACGAGATAGCCATTGTCACCGAACAGAGTGTTCAACAGCCCCGCAAGGCGAGTCATCGCGTCCACGAGAGGGACCCCACAGACGCAGCCAATATGATGACAGCTTCACAGAGTGTCGTGCCGCAGATTGCAAGACCGGCCGTGAGTTGTCTTTTCTGCCACACATCACAGAACTTACGTACCCACTCTCGACACCAGTCAAGGCACCTAGCGCGTCTTTTGTGATACGCTTTCGGCAACCCTCGTCCGGAATTTTACGTCAGCCGCTGATTTGGCGGCCCGTCCGAAGCGCGCTGTCAGGTGCATGTTTGGCTGCTTCCCACAGAGAGCCTCTGCATGGCCGAGACCGACCGGCAGACTCCAGCACCCAGTTCCAGCGTGGCCAAGGCCGACCTCCGAGATGCAGTCAGTATAGACCACCACATCTACTTCTGGCAGATTCCCGGACCAAATCGCAGCATGGCCGAGAGCGTCGGCCGCAACGGGGCAACCAGTGCCGGCCGCCTGAGTCCACAGCACTTTTTCTAGAGACATCGTGGCTTGCAAAAGAGCGACCTGCTCGAGGCAGCCAGTGCCGTCCACCAGAGACGCTTTCCCCAGACCGTCGCTCCATCTTGCATTGTGGTCCAGGCTGACCACCACGATGCAGCCAAGCCTGCCCACCAGAAACTTTGCCGCCAGCTCCGCGCGCGCGCAGTCATGGCCGAGTGTCATGACTAAGAAAGACGCTGGCGCTTCAGTGCATGGGTAGCTAGAGCTAAGAAGAGAAGGACGAAGTCAGAATGAGAACAGCTGGCCCAAGATCGGGTGTTGTCTCTTGTTCTCTGTCTAGTACACTACAACTATATATATATATATATATATATATATATATACATATATATATATATATATATATATATATATATATATATATATATATATATATATATATATATATAAATATATATATATATATATATATATATATATAAATATATATATATATATGATTCAAAAAATAAATTCTGTGGGTCCGGTGGAAATTTAATTAGGAATAAATGAGCACACTTACGAAAATTTGATAGTTGTTTTTTCTACGTGTCGGCCGTGGCTCGGCCTTCGTCAGGAATCCTGATAATGGCCATGTCACGGCCGAAACGTAGAGTAAACAACTACCAAATTTCCGTAAGTGTGCTCCTTTATTTCTTATTTTATATATATATATATATATATATATATATATATATATATATATATATATATATATCTATTTATATATGTATATTTAAATATATATAAGGGAAAAAAGTGTATACTTAAGGGCTCGTTTTTCCGTGTTTTGACACAATATAATGAAATCTAACAGACAGTAATGCCAAGGAATGTATAGAGGAAGTAATTAGAACCAATGGAATGTAAATTAGAAGAAAGAAAAGTGGTCGAAGGAATAACCAGCCGTGAGCATATATATATATGTATATATATATATATATAAATATATATATATATATATATATATTTATATATATATATATATATATATATACTTATATATATATATATATAAGGGAGAGAAGTGTATACCTAAGGGCTCGTATTTCCGTGGTTTAACACAATATTAATGAGATATAACAGACAGTAATGCCAAGGAATGTACAGGGGAAGTTATTAGAACCAATGGAATGTAAATAAGAAGAAAGAAGAAAGAAAAGTGGATGAAAAAATTACCAGCTGTGAGCAGGAATCGAACCTACGACCTTCGAATAACGCGTTCGATGCTCTTCTTTTTCTTTTTCTTCTTCTTTCTTCATTCTTCTTATTTACATTCCATTGGTTCTAATAACTTCCCCTGTACATTCCTTGGCATTACTGTCTGTTATATCTCATATATATATATATATATATATATATATATATATATTATGAGACCACGTCAGCAACCAGGTTATCCTTTTTAAATTCAGACGCACGAGCCAGAAAGCCAGCCCGCGTGACATACGATGATGATCACTACAATGGTTTGGTCATACAGATGAAGATGAAGTACATAGTCAGCGCTCACACTATTTTCCCCCTTCGCGAAAAAGGGCAGCAAGTTAGAAAGGGTTGGGACGCCGAATATATCGTTTCAGTTGAGAGACGTGGGCGATCTCGGTGTGGCGGCGACGACGATCAGAAGCCGCGTTGACAGGAGCAACGTGATAGTTGACTTCAGATGTTCGTTCCAGGACGGTGTATGGACCGAGATACCGGTGAAGGAATGTTTCGCAGAGCCCAGGTACATGAACAGGTGTCCACAAAAGGACTTCGTCGCCTGGGCGGAACACAACAACTCGACGCTTCGGATCAAGGTCAATTTTTCTCTTGTCCTGAATGGTAGCAGTGTTGGCGCGGGCGATTTCACGGCAGCGGGCGACGTGAGCGGCGAACTCTTCCGGGAGAGATGAAGATGGATTGGAAGATGTGGACAAAAAGGTGGTGTCCAGAACAAAAGTCGGTACACGGCCATACACGAGAAAAAAAGGGCTAAAATTTGTTGTACGCTGTATGGCAGTGTTATATGCGAACGTGACAAAAGGAAGTATTGTGTCCCAGTTTTTGTGATCTGGTTGCACGTACATAGAGATCATGTCGGACAAGGTTCGGTGAAAACGCTCAGTCAGACCCTTAGTTTCTGGGTGATACACTGATGTGGTCTTGTGGATGGTGTTAGAGGCCTGTAAGACTTCAGCAAGGACATATGAAAGAAAGGTCTTGCCACGGTCACTAAGGAGCACACGCGGTGTGCCATGTCGTAAAATGATGGCGCGAAGGAAAAAATCGGCTACTTCAGAGGTAGCACCAGATGAAACAGCTGCCGTCTCCGCGTAGGGAGTAAGGTGGCCTACGGCAGTAAGGATTCAACGGTGACCGGCTGGCGTAAGCGGAAGAGGTCCGTATAAGTCTATGCCCACAAATTCAAAGGGAGTGGACGGGCACGGCAGTGGTTGTAATGGCTCCGCGGGAAGAGACGTGGTACGTTTTCGGTGCTGGCATGACGCGCACGAAGCGACGTACTTGACGACAGAAGTGGAGAGGCCAGGCCAAAAGCAGCGAGTCCTGAGGCGGTCGTAGGTCTTGTGGAACCCTAAGTGGCCAGCTGTCGCATCGTCATGAAACGCTTGTAGAATTTCCAGACGAAGTGAGCGAGGAATGACGGGAACCCATTGGTTACCGAGAGGATGGTAAATTTGCCGACATAATGTTCCCTCTTGAAGCTTGAAACGGGCAAGTTGTCCTCTTAGACGGCTGTTTGGAGCACTCGATAAGCCAGTGAGCCGATAGATGATTGTGCGGCAGTAGGTATCGGCATGTTGGAGCGAGGCAAGATCTATGAACGAAAGAAGGTCCGCCGAGGCAACTAACTGTTTCGAAGCAGAAGCCGTCTGTTTGGTCACTTTGGCGGGCGGTGACAAACAGATGGAAGGTGACACTTCGGCGCTTTGCGAGAGCGGGCAACGGGACAAAGCGTCGGCATCTTGGTGCTCTCGGCCCGACCTATATGTGACGCTGTAGTCATACTCTTGCAATCGTAGTACCCAACGGCCAAGGCGTCCCGACAAATTTTTGAGAGACGATACCCAACACAGAGCATGATGGTCAGTCACTATTGTGAAATGGACCACACGATGGCGAGACATTCTTGCTCAGTGATGCTGTAGTTTCACTCAGCAGGTGACAGAGTACGGCTCGCGTAGGCCACGACTTGTTCTTCGGAAGCGTGGTTCCGCTGAAGAAGGACAGCACCGATGCCAAGTCCACTTGCGTCAGTGTGTAGCACAGTAGGTGCTGCAGGGTCGAAATGGCGAAGCACTGGCCGTGATGTGAGGCATCGCTTGAGGGTGTGAAAAGCGGCTTCGCAGTCATCCGACCAGACAAAGGGTGCGCTCGTGGTCAGAAGTTTGTGCAGAGGAGCCGCAATAGTAGCGAAACGACGTACAAAGTGGCGGAAATACGACGCTAAGCCAAGAAAGCTGCGGAGGTCTTTCTGTGTGGTTGGTGTAGGAAAGTGCAGTACCGCGGCAACCTTGTCGGGATCGGGCTCAACGCCATGTTTCCTGACGACGTGACCTAATTAATACCTTGATGCTGTGACTGGCAAACCGACACTTCTTAGTGTTGAGCTGGAGACCGGCTTTAGCTAAACACGTGAGGACTTCGTCTAGCCGTTCCAGGTGCTGTGAGAAACTCGACGAAAAAATAACAATGTCGTCCAGGTAGCAAAGGCAGGTCTTCCATTTTAACCCGCGCAGTACCGTGTCTATCATCCGTTCGAATGTGGCTGGGGCATTGCACAGGCCGAAAGGCATTACATTGAATTCAAAGAGCCCATCTGGCGTAGCAAACGCAGTATTCCCTTTATCAGACTCGTGCATTGGAATCTGCCAATAACCGGAGCGCAAGTCGAGACTTGAAAAGTACTCGGCACCTTGTAAAGTATCAAGAGCGTCGTCAATGCGAGGCATCGGGTAGACGTCCTTACGAGTGATTTTGTTGAGTGATCTGTAATCAATGCAAAACCGTACCGAGCCACCCTTTTTTTTCACTAGTACGACAGGAGAAGACCATGCGCTTGTCGAAAGCCTGATGACGTTGCGCGCGAGCATGTCGTTGACTTGTTCTTCTATAAGCTTGCGTTCAGAAGCCGACACACGGTAAGGGCGGCGGCGAATCACACGGGATCAGTCGGTGTCGATACGATGGGCGGTCACTGTTGTTTGACCCAGACCTTCGGAACAAACGTCAAAGCAAGTTTTTTGCTTCATTAATAACGCTAGCAAGGCATCAGTTTGCGTTGGGTTGAGATGTTCAAACAAAGTTGCCTTGAGAGCAGGAAATGCATCTTCCGCTGGCATACACTTTGAGAATGACGAAGCAGATGAACCAGTGACGACACAAAGCAGTGCTTCTTCGGTAATGCTGGCAACAGTGGTCCCCTCAGGCAAAAGAAGTGGTTCTGGCGTCGTGTTGCATGCCGTGATGTTTGCATAACCACAGGAGAACCGCACTAAACAAGATGCGCTGGTGATCCCTCTAAAAATACAACGCTGGCAAGAAGCAACCACAGCGTCACCATCTAGAATGTCTAGTGACTTGATCCTAAGGACACGTTCTTGTCCGGGAGGCAGGAGGAAATCCGCAGCTGTCACAAGGTTGGGCGACGAAAGGTCGGCAGCAGAAGAAAGCTCAGTGTCCGTAATACGAATGAGGGGCCGACCACACGAAATTACAGCAGACGCCGCTGACAAGAAGTCCCAGCCTAAGATTATCTGATGAGCGCACGAAGACAGCACAGCCAATTGTATGTGATGACGGATTCCATCGATGAGAATACGAGCAGCGCACAACCAGGTCGGGCGAACTGGACTGTCATTAGCACTGCATAACATGGGACCGGCATAAGGAGTTTGCACTTTACGCAGGCGAAAACACAATTCACGATCAATTACCGAAATTGCGGCTCCAGTGTCTATAAGGGCGTCAACAAAAACACCTTCCACAGAAACAGGCAGTAAATTAGCTGGACGAGACGGAGGAGTTGTAGCGTTCCGACGACAAGCAGTTTCCCATCCAAAAACTGCCCCTTCTAGTTTTCCGAGTCCCGAGAGATCGGAGCGGGACGCAAGGGTGATGACGTACGCCGAAACGGTGACGGAGAACGGCGGCGAGATGAACGGGAAGGATGAGGCCCAGCATAAGACCGTGGAAGGGAGGGCGACTGACGGAAGGTGGATGCATTCGGTGAGGGATCGTATTCATCGGGTCTCGGGGAAAAATATCTCTCGTAAGCCGAGTAACCACGTCGTTCATCCTGCTGACGGCGGCGGCAGAAACGGGATATATGACCCCTTATGCCACAGTAGAAGCAGATGGGGCGGGGAGAACGCCATGTAGAATAGTAGCGTGGCCGTGGCGCTTGCGTTGTCATCGCAGCCACATGGTCGCATCCGACGTCCGCAGGCACGGTTGGAACTGGTGCAGGGGCCCGCGATGCAACTTCTGCGTACGAAGGCACTGGGAAGCACACAGGAAACGGGGCATGTGCAGCGCTTGTCTATGATGCCAGTTCGTCCTTGATTATCTCTCGCAGGTTGGGAGGAGGTGTGTGGACAGACGCAACGGTAGGGTTGCCTGCAATAAGGCCGTGGAGTTCTTCTCTGACAATTGTGCGGATAAGGGCCCGCAATTCATGCTCTTTGGTAAAGCGAGCGTCGCAGGAGGCGTGTCGAAGGCGCATGGAATGAAGCGCGTCCAGGCGTTGGCATGTAGTGATGACGTCCCGGACGGTAGTCAGATTCTGAGTCACAAGAGCATTGAAGGCCACAGAGTTGATACCTTTCAGTAGATGTCGGATGCGATCGGCCTCCGTCATGTCATTTTGTGCTCGACGACAGAGAGCCAGAATATCATCAATGTAGGACGTATACGATTCGTCGTCCCCTTGGATGCGGGTTGCGAGCTTGTGTTTCGCTACTACAGAACATCCTGCAGACGTGCCAAATACCTGACGGAGATGCCCCGTGAAGGCCGACCAATTGGAGAAGTCGCTCTCGTGGTTGTAATACCAGGTTTTAGCGACGCCATCGAGGTAAAAAGGAACGTAGCGCAGTTTGTGCGCCTCGTCCCAATAATTACAAACGCTGGTTCGATGATAACTGTCGAGCCATTCTTCGACGTCTTTGTTGCGAAGGCCGGAGAATACCGGAGGGTCTCGATGAGAGTTACTCACGGTGTAGTGAAGCCTATGTGGCTGAGAAGGAGCGGTTGCAGCAGCGGGTGGGTTGGGTTCTGCCATCGCTGTTGCTTGAGGGCACAACCGTCGACCAGACCGGAGCTCCAGGGGTGACCGGTAGAGCAGGAGGACGTGGGAACAAAAGCACGCTCCACCACTTATGAGACCACGTCTGGTACGGCAGCAACCAGGTTATCCTTTTTAATTCAGACGCACCAGCCAGAGAGCCAGCCCGCGTGACATACGATGATGATCACTACAATGGTTTGGTCATACAGATGAAGATGAAGTACATAGTGAGCGCTCACAATATATATATATATATATATATATATATATATATATATATATATATATATATATGATTCAAAAAAGAAATTCTGTGAGTCCGGTGCAATTATTATTAAGAAATGGAGAAGCCCTATCGGAAAAATTGCCATGGTGGATACCGGAAAACATGGTGGGCGTAGTGGAAATTATAGTGGGCATTGTGGAAATAATAGTGGGCATGGTGGAAATTATGATGGCTATGGTTGGACGTAGTGGAAAATATGGTGGTTATGCCGGGACATACTGGGTGGTATGGTGTACAGATGATGGGTGAAGTGGAAATGATGGTGGAAAGCAGAGGCTAGATAGTGGGCAATAATGGGACACTCTGCCCACCATTGCGATAATGCTGGGAAGCCCTAAGCATATGGTGGGTGGTGCTTATTATGGTGGGCTAGATGGTGTACCAAGCTGAGAAACTCTTCCCACCATTGCGATAATGCTGGGAAGCACTAAGCAGATGATGGGTGCTGCTTGTTATGGTAGGCCACATGGTGTACTAAGCTGAGAAGCTCTGCCCACAATCGCGATAATGCTGGGAAGCAGTAAGGAGATGATGGGTGGGCTTATAATGGCGGGCAATTTATATAGTGTACCAAGCTGGGATCTGTACACTACATGTTCTACCACCATGATTTCCACCAAAGGTTAGACCTACCGACCGAGCCCGTACGATTGTGTTATCCGTGCTTCCGGGTTTCAGAATACACGATTTCGACGATTGAGTATGACAATACAGCACGGCCATGGCATCAATTAACCTAAATGAAGCATTTTTCATTGTGTATGGTGTCCGCTCAAGAAGCAACAAACATCGATGCGACGCGATTAAAGCACTCCCAGAGAACGTAATTAGGTGTCTTCTCACGGACAGCCGCCGGTCGCACTCGCCGGCACTTCTCTAGCTTTTGTACGAGAACTCAGACGTGGCAATTCGTATGCTTGGTGAACCAATATGATAGCGTAATGTTTCCGGCACACTGCATTCGTTTTGGCCAAGCCGTTATGTAGTTGTTGCTTTAGCGAAAGAGCTACAGCATTGCGCTGGCGCGACCTCCCTCTACATTGCGCGAAAAGCATCCCAATACTCAATCAAATAAATTAGGCGGGTGTATCCATGGAATGAGCCAAGAAGCGTCATAAAGTGTGAGCAGATGTCGCCCTTTAGAACGAGCGCGAAACGGATATTAAACTTGGCAGACCCCGCCGGTAAACTGTTGCTGCTCCCCAGTCCACTTGGTTTTTTTTTCTTGAAGTTGTGAATTGTAGAAAAAAAATAGCGCTAGTGCCCATAACATAGTGGCAATCGTTACAGGCTGCAGTTGCTTGTGTTTAATAAATGTGCAATTTTTAGTAGCAGGTGTAGATCTTGTCTATGTTGTGTACACGACAAACATAACTTAAGTTGAACCGTAAGTTTGTATACCAACTAAGTATTTAACACACAATCAACGTCATGTTGGTGTGGCGCAGTAAATAAAGCAAAAAAAAAGTTGGTGTGGCGCAGTGGTTAGCGTCTTCGAATGGGAATCTGCAGGTTGCACGTTCGATCCTCCGTGGCGCCTTGTTATTTGTTTTTTTTTACGGGACGGGCGTTTTTTATACCGTTTTTATAGAATTCTTTTTTATTTTTTGTGGCAGCTCGTCACGGTGATTCTGACGTCATTTCGCGCTCAAGTGTTGCCGGCACTGCAGCACCCACCATACCCACCATGCGCCACAGTGGGCGTTTCCCACCATTCACCCACTACATTAATCCACTATAATGGTGGGTGGTGGTTTACACCATGCCCGCCATTCGTTTTTTTCCGAGAGAGCACATTTACGAAAATTTTATAATTGTTTACTCTATGTTTCGGCCTTCGTCACGGCCCTCGTCAGGTTCCTGACGAAAGCCGTGCCACGGCCGAAACGTGGAGTAAACAAATATCAAATTTTCGTAAGTGTGCATATTCAATTCTTAATTATATATATATATATATATATATATATATATATATGTGTGTGTGTGTGTGTGTGTGTGTGTGTGTGTGTGAGTGTGCTTGAGGAAATAAGTGTACGCTTCTAAAAACTGTTTATTGATGCGACATTTCGATCGGAGAGAAAAATCAGACAAACTTTAGTAGGCTACGATGCGCTTTATGCAATCGTCAAGCCGGGAAAAAGAAAAAGAGAGAGAAAGAGCGAAAAACAAAAACAAAAAGTGCACACATAAACCAGTGGTGAAACAGGTAGTTAAATGACCACGTGTGCGTGTTCCTACTTATACCTACGCATAACACGTGTATTTCATGCAGAAATACAAATAATCAAAAACTGATGCACATTTAAACGAGTGGCTAAACAACCCATCTTATACTGAATTGGTCCACAATAATACGTGCTTCAACGATCAGGTGTGCGTGGGCGGACTTCCACCTCCACATAGCTCGTGCATTTTGTGCAAAAAAAGAAAATAAAGAAAGAAAGAAATGCGCACACAAACTAGTGCCTAGACAACATAGAATGAAGCTAAGATATTGGATTGAGGTGGCGTAATGGTCCAGGTGGCTAAATAAACACATTACAATGATACATTGTGAACTTTCACTCCTTAGGCTCACACCTCCCTCATCAACTTCTCACAGCACGTGCATTTTGTGCAAAAAAGCACACACATGCGAGTGGCAAACAACATAAAATCAAGCCACGTTTACAGGGTACAGGTGGACAAAGGGATTCAGCAATCAGCAACAAAAATTACATAATACAATTCACGCTCACAATCAAAGGTGGTATCTGCTATTACCAAGAACTTCGCGGGGTGCTTGGGCCTACCAGAGAGATTGCACATCATGTGTGCGTGTTGCATAAACAGCTTTCCATTTCGCTTTTAGCAGAATGCCAATCGAATCTTAAAAAAAACATGGCAGATCCCTCATGCTATCAGAATAAATCTCATGTGCAGCACACGAAGAAATAAAGGTTCTGGTGTACTTTTATTGCGATAAAATTTCTGTGGATACTTTCATCTGGAATTGGCCATCTTTGTTGGTGTCAACGTCGGCGTCACTCACCGTGTATGCCCACGTATATATATATATAAATATATATATATATATATATATATATATATATATATATATATATATATATATATATATATATATATATATATATATATATATATATATATATATGACCAGCACTGCAATTTGAATGGACGTTTTACTAACATAAACCTGCATCACATCTTTTTCTTAAAAGTGTTCCGAGAGCTTGCGTGAATTTTTGTCACGAAAAATGCTGGGGTATAACTTATGTTGGTTCATGGTATATATTTTTGCACATGTCTAGGGATCGCTGCCAAAGTGAGTGTTTTAACACCCTTGCATTAAAATGACCAATATTTGTTGTCGCCATTCCTCAGTAGATATAAATCGTTCAACGCCTTCGGTGCATACCCATGTACCGTGACCCTTTCTATACGTATATCTGCCACACGTACTTGGACGAAAAGGCTTGACGTTGCACGCAACAAGATTTTTTCACTATTCATCCCATGACCAAAGACTCGCAATCATCGAAGTCTCTTCCCTTTTCTTACTAGTTCTGAACAACCCCAACTGAAAAAGACGATCATGAGAATACCAAGGTGTAGACACCTCAATAGATAGATAGATAGATAGATATATAGATAGATAGATAGATAGATAGATAGATAGATAGACAGATAGATAGACAGATAGATAGATAGATAGATAGATAGATATATAGATAGATAGATAGATAGATAGATAGATAGATAGATAGATAGATAGATAGATAGATAGATAGATAGATAGATAGACAGAATCCCTCAAGTTCTCTCTAGTACGCACAAAATGCTTCTCATTCAATAGACTTGGTACATACGAACCCCATCTAACTCTAGCGAGTGTTGAAAAATATGCCAATTTCTTCTACGACGACGCGACCAAATGCGCCTTGCTATTTTACTGGATATGTAACGGGTACGTGTTCGCGAAAAGAATGTCTGACCATGTGATTGCGACCATCCTTCAACTGTGCATGTGCATGAAGTTTGTGGAATAAACAGCAGTATTTTTTGTGTTCAGCTTGATTGCGTCATTGTAAATATTTAAATGACCAAGTATTGAAGCAACAAAACCGGGAGGAAAGTTCCAACTTGACGTTGCTGACTGGTTTCAAAAACGTCCGATATGCAGAGTATTTAATTTTTTCTTTATCAGCAACAATGATTTGTGCTTACTACCAATGACCGCCAAACGCAAAAGAAAACATGCCCCGTTACATGTCGACTTTCTTGTCTACGTGCGGCACCGCTACAAGGTTTTTCAACATCTCGAACGCAAATCACATTAGCACTTGGCTGAGTGTGCTGCTGTGACTGGGAAGCAGCGATACTGGTCACTGTGCGACGATGCACATTCTGCTAGCAGCAACACAAGCAATAACCACTGAGTCTACTTATTTCTCTTAAGAACCATCGTAAGGGAGGCATCCTTAGGCAGTAACGCTGAAGCCTCGAGGAACGTAAGTCCGCTTGTAGAAACATTGGCTGGACAGAACCCCTATTTGCAGCATTTTTATCGCAAGCTTCTATCTTCCGCTTTTTATCATTTTCGATGTAGACGAGGTGTTTTTTTTTATTTCCGCAAAGCTTTTAATATTGACCCACTTAATCCGTTATATTTTGCATTGCTATCTGCAAACATAAACACTAAAGGTGTTACTTGGATCTAGGGGTACATAAATGGTCGCCAGCAAAGCGCGCCATCCAAAGGCCAAGATCATCTGTGGTAATCATTACGTCCAGAGTACCACAAGAAAGCGTATTGGGACCTTTTTTTCCAGATTTATACCAATAGCGTACTTGACAGTGTTGCCATGAAGGCATGCGCAGCTCATTGTGTAGTGTTTTGCGAAAATAAACCACGAGAGGACGCTAAAACTTTTCAAAATTATTTGTGCACAACACCAGCGTGGTGTCAGAAGTGGAAAATCAGTCTAAGCAATCGGAAGTGTGAGTGTGGATAATTTACTGACCACATTCTTAAGTTGGATACATACAACGAACGAAATCAGTCAGTAATTCAATCAATACCAGTGAATCTAATGACAGGTATTCACACATGCGTACTTCCGACAATGTTAGGTGCATTTAACACGCGGATCACCGTGACAACGGCAGGTAGAATATGCAGAAATTTCCAGCAAGCTTCAGAGATAGTGAAACAAACCCTTTATTTATGTCACGTTATTTTTGCGTAATGTGGCATCCCCATAAGGTACGTGTGATAGACACACTAGAAAAAAGTTCAACATCAAGCAGGCTTCTCGGCAGCAACTATAATTCTTTTGCAAGCATCGCAGAAATAAAATAAACCTCTAATTAGGAGCCACTAATGAAATGGAAAAGAAACTGTGGCTAAAACGTTTTCATGGTAATTATCGGAATAGCAATATCATTACCTCCCCTGATTATCTGATCGTACCAATGCATGTATTAAGCAAATAAAACATTTCACAAATGTAAAAAATGCTCCTACAAGACCCGCTCTTTTGGTAGTTCCTCTTTCGTAAAAACAATGCAGGAGTGGAACCATCTCAAAGACAATTTTCTTAAAGAAACTTATTTTAAAACCTCCTTTCTTTTGTGTAACAACGTCTACAATATTCATACTAATAAGAATAGTCTGTTATATCGAAGAGTTTAGACGTTCAAGATATATGACTGTGAGAATGTTCAGAGTACACTTAACTCACCAGTATATTAGTTTTTTTCTTCTAAAGGTATCTTGTGTATTGTATTTGTTGTATTTATTATATCGATTGTGAACTAGGCTAACACCCGCGCGTACCTCCCTTACGAAATGTCTTACGGCGAAGTAAGTAAAGTGTAAATTATAACTAAATGTAGTATCATTCCTGCGCAGATTGTTAGGCAACCCTACAGTCATAGTGCGCATATGCGTGTGACCTTGCATATCTCTAGGTGCTCTTTTTAGGGCATAGGGTAGGTCGAAATTTAAAAAAAAATTCTTGGTTTTCTTTGCGATTCGGGGTGTACTTTTGTGACAAATTTTTACATTCGTCTTTTTCTTAAAAAATATTTTTGTGGCACAAAACTAACCTTCTTCCAAAACAACTAGTGAGTGAATCAAACTCTCCTATGAGCTTTGTTCTGACTATTTTTGTAAAAGAAATTCAAATACAAATTTCAAAATATTTGTTTAGAGTCAGCTGTGTATAAAAATTGGTGAAGTAAGTCATGAGGCAGCACGAAGACAATGTCAACTTTTATTTTCTTATTTCGTCTTCGAATCACAATGTTTCAAATTTTTCAGCTCCTAACAACGTTACACTTTGTGTGTGTCGTGATTGTCGATGCGCTTAGATGCTTAGGGTGAAGAAGGTCTTCAAGAAGCACAACTTTTGCAGCAACGCTCGGACTTTCTTTGTTATTTTGAATAAATGACAGTAACGTATGAAGGCACTAAACCCTCAAACGCTCACCATAACGCTCTTTATTACTGAACTTTAGTGCTTTCAGCGCCCTCAGAGGCGAATCACGTGCATTGTGGCAGTGCATATGCTCTAATAAACATCACTACTATTTGGGAATAATTTATACAGAAGAGCGCACGAAAACATTTTACAATAGTTGTTGAGGTAAAAAAATTTCTGCTGCCGGAACTTTGCTGTCATTGTTTAGGGTCAGAATTTCAAGAATTCAACAGTGGATGTTGTTCTTCATTAACCAGAGTAGTATGACAGGAGTCAAAACTCAAAAAAGTTAAGTTTGAAGGCTTCCCAACCAAAGTCAATTTGCCGGAAAACATTTACCGCACTCGGTGCTACATTGCGGAGAGAGATGACTGACGTCTCACAAAAGAAGCCAGAAAAGCAATACCAAACGCTCGAAGGGGAAAAATCGTTCTTGGCAGTATTTACCGAGCTTATAGCTGTTAACTAAAAATAGTTTAGTAGTGTTTGTAGAGAACTGTAACCACTTTCTAGTCGTTTGTTTTATCTGAAGACCATGTTTTTATTAATTGCGAAGGTACCATTATTTCCTATCTATTTCAGATAACCAGTTGTATATTTTTCTTGTATACTTAATACATACAGCTACTGAAGCGAAATGGAAGTTCTGCAGTTTACAATTTGAATGGTACCAATTTTCGTAGATGCAAACTAACTCCAAAGTTAGGTACTAGTGGTGAAAACATTCACCACAATTTTAAAGTTTAATATCTCTACTTCAGCGAAACAAATTGAAAATTTGGAAAAACATGATTTATGAACTGTATGAATATTCGTTGTAGTAACTAAGGAAACGGTACCAAAAAATGCCCCCACCTCCCCGAAGGAAATCGTGAAGAAATGCAAATGCATTGCTTAGCGTCCATGACGGCGTTCCGCAAGTGAGAACCCAGCGTTAGAAGAATATACATTTCTTGTTTTTTTAATACAGCGCGCATCAACCGCACGTGGTGTTTTAGGGGCGAAGCTTCTTAAAGCGGAAACCGTACGTACCTCGTAGTATTAGTAGTAGTTGTAGTGTGTCACCATTCTTCGATTTTGACCTCAAACGTGGTGCCATTGGGAGGTTTTTTCTGTGCGTTGTTGAACAATAAAAAAATCGCAGCATGCACGTTAACTAAAAGCCGAACTCTCCTGTCTGTCATTACCCCTTAGCCGCCATTGGCATGTACATTGAGCACTATCTGACAAGAAAGGGTGGCTACGTTATACTCGCTGGGTGTGACCTCCTTCGTTTTAGAAAGGTTTAGCGAGCGTTGGGCCACAGTGCCATGAATACAGTGAACTAGTATATACGCGAAACTCGAGGCGGGTAAAGGTGGGAAGTAGACATGAAGCGCAAGCCGTAAGAAAGTGTGCGTGTGCCTCCTCTCGTTCAGTCCTTGTAATGTCTGCTGAATGATGGTGCTCCTATACGAGGAATATATGATGAAAACATGCGAGATGGCAGTACTTGGAGTGTTGAATAGGTGGACGAACTGAAACGCAGACAGATGCATGGATGGACGCACAGATGGCTGCACGGACGTATGGACGCATGGACGGACGCAGGAGTAGATGCATGGACAAACGCAGGGACGGATGCCCAGATGGATGTGTGGACGCACGAACAGACATGCACGGACAGGCGAATGGACGCACGGGCGTCCACACAGACGCACGCATGGACGGACGGAAGCAAGAACGAATGGACGGACGGATGCTTCGCCCCACTCTCCATTATTTACTCCGTGGATTTGCTGCCATTTTTTTTGGTCGCAAGAAACAAGATATGCGTTTCTAGCTCTAGTAGTTAGCGTGCATGGTTATAAATACTAAGAAGTGAGAAAAATAGCGCTCTCGGCTCCACGTTGGTGTTTCGCACCGGCGTCTCGAGCAGACATTTCCAAATGTTCTTGAGAGGCGTCCAGCCAACGAATGGTCGAGAGTGAGGCGCGAGCAGACGGGACAGTGGGGCGCAGGGAGGAAAGTGAACGGCGAGAGTAGAAACGGCGAAGCAGTGCACGTTTCCTCTCCTGCACTCTCTCGCACCACATGCTCCAGTTGCTAGGGTTGAGAATAAGCGTGCTCGCCCGCAGCGGTTTCTGTGGGACAGAGTGAGAGTGGAGAAATAACACTTACCGGCGCGCGGATGCCGCAGACAATGCCGGATGCCTGACATAGCCCGGTTTGCTTAAGCTACCAATAGTGTGTGCGTTTGTGGCCTATTGAAAAACTGTAAATTCAGACAGGTATGAGCCGCACAAATCACGTTATACCCAGTATTGACCCTTTCTTCACTAAAAATCAAGAAGGCAACGGCAAGCCCGACAAAAGGCTGTGAAGCGACGGTGTCAAGCCGAAGACCCATGTACGTGCGAGAAAATACTAGGCGATGGTAGAGAAGACCCCGAGGCGGTGGATGTCTTATGCGAATAACGATGTGCCCTTAGGTATTTGAGAAGTGCAAAGAGAAGGTTTCAGGGCGAGTTTGTCTCTGGGAATTAGACAACTGCGCCGTGCCTGGGACAGTCTATGTGATTCAACTTCTGTGCGCAGACAATCAATGTAGAAATAATCTAAATTGACCTATCAAACACCTAGCAGCAACTTGGAAGCAATCTAGAAACTACATCACCTAGCTAACACCTGAAAACAGCCGACAAGCAACCAGATTGTTACATGATTGATGATTCGCTTCCAGTATAAACTGTTTACAAACCATATTTACTCTAGCGTTGGCAGCTCTCACTGGTACAGCCTAGAGCATGAGAACAGAGATAGAGGTCTACGTCACTTTTGTCCGGTACACACATGCTTCAAGAAGCTAGCAATCTGCATCTAGCACTGATTGATCCCCATTGAGAGATGCAGCAGTTGTGACACACTTAGATGTCACCGTTTTGGGAGAGCGGTATGGTTTCAAGCATGCGACGCGCACAAGGTCGCTTGCCTGTTAGGGAGATGGAGAGCATGAGCCGACAGGAGCAATTTTTTTAGTTACGGGAATCACCACACAAAGCTCTCGACATGGGCCTGTGTATCGAGAAAGTGGGTTTTCCGAGAAGCCAATGCGACAGGTCGGAGATTCTATGAGAAGCGAAGAACAGGGAGAAGCGTTCATAGCCCGATGTAGATGATCTTAGAAACGCCTTTGGTCGTCTTTGGCCATAAAAAAACGAGTGCGCTTATGTAGCCAGGGTAATCAGAGCTGCTGAATACGGATTGGTTTTGTCAAGGGGCAGTGTAGGTTCACGGCTGAATAACAAGAAAAATAGGTAGTAACCGACAGTGTCATGGTGTGAAGGATTGTTGGAAAGTGTCACGTATGGTAGAGCAAGGTCCTAGTCAGAGTGGTTCAGGTGCGCGGTTGAAACGCTACGTGAGACTATTGTTAATTCAATACGGCGTAGTGAGCGTTGCGTCGCTCGGCAAGACTGCAGGGTGCCGGATCTGAATCTCTATAGAAAGCTCCATGTTGGAATATCACATCGTGTAGTACGAATTCTACGATATCTGTGGCACAGCTTCAAGCTTGTTTCAAGAGCTCGTGTTATGGTGTAGGGTGTGGTGTAGTCTGTGACCACGTTAGTCCAATTCATAGGCTTTACATGGCTTAGAACAAACTTTGTTGAATGTTTTGAATGCCACGGGCATCTTTTATGAGCATAACACACTGATCTAGACAAGTAGTTCATACCTATCCAGTTGAACATTTTGCAAACCCTCAAACAAGCTTCTTATCAGAATGCTCTCACCACCTCGGAAAGTCAGTCACGTCAGAATGCCCAATGAATCAGTTACGCAGAACACTAAAATTATTGAGTTGCTCCGTAGGATACTCATCAACATGCATTTGGTTGGGTTGTTATAGAAACCACTGGCTTGTTTTAAAACTCTGGTACTCTAGCAGTAGATGCCTGGGTACCCTGTATATATGATGTTCGGTAGCTTCTATATAGAGGCCTATTTCGTAGTGCAACAAAACATAAAGCTCTTGATTACGAGTACTTACAATTTATTTTGAATTGTGCACCATGCGAGCAATAATTTCACTTTTTACTTTGGTTAAACAGAAGGAATGAATAAGCTAAATGTAATATTTTTTTTTATTTTCTCTTTTAGTGAAACAGTGCAATAACAGTAAAGGTGAGTATGTCATACTTATCAAGTGTGTCTGCACCCACCAAGGTAATAAATTTACAAAGTTAGCCTTCCTTTGCTGGTTCAGGCACTTTCAGTACCTGTTTCCGTTCCAGTTCATTTACTTTCATGTTTCACAAAACATGTTACATTAAAAAATCACATTTTAAAATCACGTTTATTAGAGCCTGCACCTCTCATATCATCTCGTTTAGATGACAACCTCAATGTACACATCCGTCGTAGCAATACGTTGACGTATTCTGGTGTTTTTCTTCGGAAAACGTCCCGTAACTGCAACCACCTGTCCACATCACTCATCGGTATTACTAGCTCTGACACATTCCGCAATGTATTAAACACGTCACTTTGACTGCACTACATTATAACGTGATGCTGCGACCTCTTTATTTCTTTTTTTGGTATCCTATGTTCATACTGCTCTTTTCTTTTAAACATATTTTTTGTGGTTTTCGTTTTACTGATTATCTGTAATGATTGCATTTCAGATATCTTAGTTGGACTGTTATCTTCTATTCGTTGTTTTTTGCCCCTACTCTCTATAATGCTGTAAAGCCTTGAGGGTACATTAAAAGTTAGTAAATAAGAAAATGAAGAAATAACTATGTAAATATACAGATGAAGATCCCAGACCACTGGGCTGAAGGCGGACGTCCTGTCACGAAACGTGTTATATATGTCCAAGTAAAATACAACTAGTCCAGAACGTAGAATACGTTATACAAATAAACGAAATACAGACTAAAGAAAGTAATACTTTAACAATGATAGGTACTATAAAGAACATTGCTTAGAACTGCTTAGAACATTGAAAAAATACGGAAAAAAGCTCAAAAATATCTACTAATTAAAACAAAAACCAATTAGGGCAAAAAAAGAGACGTAGCTGTGGCACTATTCAGAGCACTTGAATATGAGAAAGTTTGTTTGTTAATTCGGTTTGGGTTGCTCTAAAGCAATTCGGGCTATGTTGCACCAGGATTAAGGTGTTCCAGAAACAGTTATTCAGATGATGAAGATTTAGGGCTTGTTTAAAAAAACACAGTCTTTCACAAAGTTCATCACGTCACATGGGGTTACTAAACAATTATATCCTAGAAGTAGAGGCGGGTCTAGAGTTATATGTTGTTTGTATAGTGCGCTAAAATAGTTTACCTCTATGTTTCGATTGCGGGGCATTCCATTAAGATTTGCATAAATGATTACGATTCTTGGCATTTTTGGCATATTGGTTGTTGTTCCTTTGTGAATAAATAAATTGTGTGTTAATTGGGCGTGCCGAACGAGAAGTCGGCAATATATAACTACGATAAACCGTTCTTGGTGACAACAGGTCTTCCATTCACCAAGTAAAGGCTTCAATAGATGAAGCTTGTTACTCGTGCACAATTCCCACTGTTGCTGCCATTTTCCTAACAAAGCTAGATCAAGTGCGCGCAGGCTGTCTTTGTTGGGAATGTATACTTCTGATATTGTTTCATGGGCTGTCATCGAAGCATAAATATCTCCCTTTTCATTTCAAGGTATCCCAACAAGAATATAAACAAGTGTAGATAATAATACGCATCTTAGAATTTTAGGGTATTCAGAAGAAACGCGAATGTGTTCTAAAAAGAGCTAATGATGAGGGTGCTTAACGTTAGAAGAAAATTATTCCATGTCGATAACAACGTGAAACAACCACAGTGATTTCCATAATTATTATGGACTAAGGACAGTGAAGATTGATGATAGCAGCAAATATTGCTCCAATGGTGTTAAGTAGAACAGCTTTAGGAATGTGTTCACTGCAGGTGAGTTATTCATTGGTTTGAATAACAATCTTCTGAAATTGTATTTAAAAAGCTGTGTAGACAGATCATTCTGTCTTTATGAAGCATATCAGACAAACAGCAGCTCAGTGAGCTGAACTTTATTATACAGATGGCCTGATTATTTAAATCTCGTAGTGGTGCTTTATATGTTGCATAAGTGATACCCCATGACGTGATGTCGTAGTTCAGATGAGAGTGAATAAACACAGGATTAATAGTGTAGATTTGCTCAAGTAGTACCAATCTTTCATAAAAATTTCAAGACATAAGCCTGCGCAGTTCAAGCACAAGTCTGCGCACGAAATGGGTGACGTGTTTTGTAATTTAAGTTTGAATCTAAAGTAACACTAAGAACGTGATATTCATTAACTGCACTAACATCATCCGAATGAAGCAATACAGTGCGAAGAATTTCTAGTGTTCTGTGACGGGAATTATAAAGCACAAACAAAGCTTTGCAGGGCTTCATTTTGTGGAAATCATAGCTAGCCCGCCATATTTGTCTTGGCTTTGCTACCTCTTTTTGCGTCTTCATGTCCTGACATCACTCTCTTCTCCTCCGCGGCCTTCCGCGCTGGGGGAGTGGGGAGTGACGGTTACCCCTCTCACCCGGTAGCGGATGCCGACTGTGGCACCATGCGGGGAGTCTTGGGACGTTTCGCGCGCGCGTGTCAGGAGTGATAGAGACCGCTATGGGACGACATGGGGTAAGCACGCATTTTTTTTTTATCCGTCTGCTCCCTTTGTTTGAGACCCCTTTGGACATCGCCAACGTCACCTTGTGCCCGCGGTGAACGCTGACATTTTATCGCCCTCCCCTTTCGAACGCTAGGCCCAAGAGAGGTGCGCTGTTCTAGTGCATGGTCATACTATGCCGACCCGTACCTCTCGGAAGCCAACGTGAGTGGAGCTGTTGCCCTCGCTCGAGCGACCGGGCTCTTTGTGCCGGTGTCACTGTGAATCACTTTTGCCCGCGGGACGTGCTCGTGGCACCCTGTGTAGTACTTCTCGCCTGTGGCGTGGATAAGCGCATTCGCTTCCCCGCCGCGCCTTTTCTAACGGGCTCCGTACTCCTTTTTTTGGTGTTGCCACAGGCAATAAAGTATTGCGACCAGTAGCAGCACCTTGTTCTCGCCACGCAATGGTTATTGCGTGCCCTGCGGCTCGCTCAGACCAGACCCACGCTCGTGGCCGTAATCCTTCAGGATACGTGTGCACTACAATTTTCAGCGAATTAAAGCTGCAAACTGCTAAAATTTTGCTCAAATCAGTGTTCAACTAGGATATAAAAGCAGTTAGTGATTGATCATTAGCAAGCAACATTGTGTCATCTGCGTAAAGAAAAGCTTTCGTTTGTTATAGGTGGCTAGGCAGCTCATTTGTGTACAGTGAGAATGGTAGTGGGCCTGTATGGAACCCTGCGAAACACGCTTTTCGGTTATTCTAAAATTAGAAATCTAATACCCAACGCACTCAGCTTGTTGTGTTTCTGTTGTTTAACTTCTTAAAAGCCTCAGCGCGGGCCCATCGACCTCTCCTGCCAGTAGGTTAGAAATGAGGGGGACATGACTTATTCAGTGAAATGCTTTGTATAGCTATACGAAAACTGATTCTGCATAGAAACCAGCATCTATGGAACATTTTATTTCACCTGTGAAAAAAAATTATAGCACACTCAGCCGAATGACTTGCCCTCAATCCAAATTAATTTGAGGAAAGTATAATAAATTCTGCGTAGTAAGTGGTAGGGCACTTATCAATACACTTTTCAATAAACTTGCTGAAAAAGAGGACAATAGCGATAGGAATATAATTTGAAAGGCAAGCACACTCTTTTTAAAACGCGGGAATCATTTTCGATTTTTTAGCTGACTTGTGAAGAATAGGTTAGTGATACAGGTTAAAAGACTCGCAACGCAGTGAGATAAGATACCAAGCACGAAGTTGATTTCATTCCAAAAAGCAGATACAGACGATGAAGACTAGCGATAGAAGGACCACATATCTGTTTGAATGACATCGTCTTATTCAATTCACACAGCTCCACAATCTGGCACCAAAATATTACCCCAGCAGCCGTTACTCAAGCAGATTTGTTGATACAAAAACAGTGACGCCGCCATAGCATTCTAATGCAGGTTGGTGCACACCGCTGGTAGTAACCGGTGTGCACCAACCTTAAGGGCGCTGTTATGCCTGAAAACCAAGACCGAACTTCATTGCTTCTGCAAAGGCAATCAGCTTCAAGGCCAGCGAGTGAGCCTGCCTGACGCAATCACCTTAACAACGTAATCTAGCCCGGCAGCACCGGTGTGTCTTACGCAACGCACGACAAGCTCCCTCAACCTACGGGTCCTATTTCAATTCGGTGATGCAATCGACGCCATGCAGTCTGACGAGTCTTACGCAAGGCGTGGCAATACCACTCGCGCACGGGTTCAATCCAGCGCGTCGGTTCCTGATTGAAGGAGGATGACGCCGGGGCAGGCGGTGGTTCTAATTGGAAGTTGCTGACGTAAGGATTCACCCGGAGCCTATAAAGAATCAAGCGCTGCGATGTCAAGCAGCCGGCCTATGTGTCAGAGACCTGACGATAGAGCAGATCGCTCGAAGACATCTGCGCTCCTCGAGCTCCTAAGCTGGTGGCCTTAGTGCTGAATATGTAACTCCTCTATGCTGCACATATATGTTGCCTTAACTGACCGTCGTTTTATCCACTCCGTCTATCAGCTCTGCTCAGAAGCAGCCGCGAGCTGAGAAACACCCGCTACCGAATAGTGGTGAGCTTGGCGGCCCATGACCTCGGCCCGCTACGCCAAAGTGGCAGTGGCGGTTCGAGTCGTAACAGTGGATGACAGCTCAGGAAGTCGATGAGGCCTGGGCGGATATCAAGCACCTCGCGAGGAGGCTGCACAGCGAGAACTTCGCGAAGAGGCAAAAAGACAAGAACTTTGCGGCAACGAAGAAGCAGAAAGGCACGAACGTCGTAAGCGTGACGATTCTACTGCTGCTTCGAGGATGACGTCAAACATTGGCTGCAGGACAGCTTGGCGAAGTAAGCTAAACAAAGCAGCAGAATTAGCTAAGGAGTAATATACTCGGCGAAATTTACGTAGTATGGCAGTGCGCGTCAAAAAAAAGTTGAAAGAAAGGAGGGCTTTAAAAAAACCTGATGAACGGAAACCCACTCCATGCCATAATTTCAGGAAGGACCCGTTTCTTACGAAGGACACTGTAGGGGAAGGGCAAACGAAAGCGTAGAAATCGAGTGAGGCTCCTAAACAGTACACTGATTCCACAAAAAACGCTTGAGTCACGGAAGCCGCTAGTCTGCTATAACTGCGAAAGAGAATAGCACATCGCAGTAAACTGTAAACAAAAGTTCGCTTTAGCAACAATTTGAGAATCGAAAAGGAACGCGTAGTTGTTGAACCCATATCTCTAGGAAATTAGTGTCAATGGAAAAACGTATTGAGCACTTCAAAACTCAGCGGCAACCATCAATGTTGTCCATTCTTTCTTTGTGTCTCCAGATCACTTTACAGTAGAGTGCGCGTGGATCAGGCAAGTCATCTAGGAGCAGAGTTTTTGGTTAGCAATCGCTACGGTTGTCATTGAGGGCCCATTCGGTGAGCTTCGCACCGAAGCAGTTGCGTCTGCCACGCTTCCCGATTGTTTTCCTCATCTTTTTTGAAGAACTTTGAGAAGCTTCACAAAGAGCGTGGTAAATCACCCTTTTTCAACTTAGCGTACATAGGCCTAACGCGAGCGCAAGCGTGGAAGCTTTCATAGGAACTTGATATTTTTCAATGTAGTGAAACACCACCTGCAAAAGTGGTTGATCTGCTTTACCATGGCAGTTGGTCGAGGAAGCCTGTCGCAGACCGGTTGAGTGAGGCCAGGTCTGTAGCCTCGAGGCATTTCTATATAGCCAAGGTAAAGAAATACATTTGTGCCCTGTGAAACACAAAATAAAATACACATCTGTGCAAACAAACAGAACTAGGCACTGAAAAAAATTACATTCATATTGCTGATGACTACGTTGACAATGAGCACGAAACGTCATCTAGACCTAGACGTTTGGTTTCATTGTTTTAGGGATGCAGTTAAATATGTGGTGAGTTCGAAGTTTCCGGTCCTCATATGATTTTAAAATGCTTCGTGCTGAAATAGCGGTTCCTGTTAGTACCAGGTGACGTTACCTTGGGCATCGACTATGGCCTTCATCCTGTCGGGCAGATACCTGTAGAGGGCTTTTGTGATAAATGAGTCACACTTAGGCGCTCCCGCACCTCGTTGACTACTGCCCAGAGGCCACCCGCAGATTTTTCATAAAGAATTAGGTGAGACAGTGATTCCTTCATCCTTTCCTGCACATTTTCTCGAATACCTAAGTAACGAGACTGTAGGGGTCACATGAGGACCGATACTCTACGCTACACTAGCAGGTGATCAATCTTTTCGGCAGCGTTCACTGGCGAGCAATCATGCTGGAAAATGCAGTCATGCTGTGTTGTGACGTGACTGGTGATATGTGAGAAGGTGGCGGTGTCCAGGATATGGAAGAATTTATCTGCTGTGAGGGCTCCTTGTATGCGCATCAGGGGTCCGAGGCCATCATGTTTGATGCATCCGCAAATGCTCACCACAGCCCAACCTTTTGCTGATATTCACTACGCATACTCAGGCCTGAACCTATAGTAGGGACAAACACAACAAAAAAGCTTGTAAAAGGCTGTGTAGCGTGACTCAGGTCTTGTAATGCCAATCATGTTAAAACAAAAGAAATACGAGACGAAACAGCAAACCTAACATTACTATTAAGGCGAAAATGCTGTCGTTCGTTCACTTATATAAAACTGCACTCTAAAGAACCCCAGGTGAAGTGGTCCCAACTTGCACAGTCCTCCCCACTGGCATCCCTCATAACCCTATCGTGGATTTGGGATGCTAACCAGCAGATATTATTAGGATTACATTAAAATCAAGGGTTTCATCTTGATAATATAATATTCGTTGTAGGCATGTTTTTCAACCCAAGCATGTGGCACTATGGGTGTATGAAATGAAGGTATAATTTCTAAAGGACTTTCAATCGCAGCGATTCTGTGAGACCTGAGTTTTGTTTTAGACTTTGGCGCGTTTAAGCTCAAATTATCACATTGTTTACAATGGCAATTGTTGTGAGGTTAGGAAACTGAAAAAACTTGCAAGATTTTCAACATACCGAGTTCTATGTGGACGCCAGACACGGGTCCTCTGATCCCATTTGGTCGTGAATGTGCACTCATCGCTGAAGACCACTCGGCTCCATTCGTCAATGGACCAGGCTTCATGCTGCAGGACTAATGACAGGCGCTTTGATTTGTCAATGGTTGTAAGCAGCGGCTTTTGCACTGTCATCCTGCTCCTCAGTACTGCTTCAGTCAGCCGCCACTTCGCAGTTATTTTTGAAGCGGTCAGTTAAAGGCACTGGCATATTTCACTAACTAAAGCTCCAGGGTTGTCAGCAATGTGCACCACGATATTCATGTCGTCTTTTTTGTTGTCACTCGTGGTCTTGGATTTCTAGGGGCGTTCTTCATTCTGTTTTCATCTCTGAAGGCCTGAATAACTCTATTAACGGTCTTAAGTGGCATTTTCATGATGACAGCGGCAGTACGCTGGCTCTATTTTTTGGTGTACTGCTCGAATACTCAAAGCTTTTTGTCCTCAGGCACTCAAGCCATCCTGCTTCTAGGAATTTGCTCCGCCGAAAATGATGTTGATATGTCAGGTTTAACGTGCGAAAACCATCATATAATTATGAAAGATGCCGTAGTGGAGGGCTCCGGAAATTTCGACCACCGGGGGTTTCTTAACGTGCATCAAAATCTGAGCACATGGGCCTACAGCAACTTCGCCTCCATCGAAAATGCAGCCGCCGCTGCCAGGATTCAATCCCACGACCTGTAGGTTAGCCGCCGAGTACCTTAGCCACTAGACCACAGCGATAGAATAATCCACCGAAAATGAAGTCAGAGAAACAATACGCCCCCAGCTGTGGAATCATGTGAAAGCGATAACGAAGCCCATCACTCGCGTAGCTTGGTGTGAGGGCTCAATGAAAATGTAATCGTAAGCTTTTCAAACGCCATTTAAACCGGCCAGCCGCTTTTGATAACAGACATGGAAAATATTTGTCGACGCAGCGAGCATAGCAAGCTTGTCGCTAGCACGCGCCGAGCGTAGGGCAGGGAAGTTGCAGACGACGTGGACAAGTACCGCCTTTGCGAATCGGTGTGCATGCTTCGCTTACCAAATCTCGCTAGCAGTTACCGCCCCGTGGACTGCCGGCCACGCGCATACGTGTTACCCCGAACAGTTGACCGTACACCGTTACAACGTCACACAAAATAGGGGTGACTTTCTTGTGCCCACTGCAAGCATTGCAGAAATTCAAGATTCTAGTGATACTGCAAGTGACGATGTCCGTAGTATGTGTACGCCAATTTTTAATGAGTGTTCAATTGTCGGTATGAGCACTGTTTAGCTGAACCACGAAACAATCGAGGCTGAAAGGATTACTAGGTTGGCAAGTAACTGTATTTCTAAACCATCAATTGCCCTGTCATATAAGGAGTTACCTATCTACGGGAAAATATGTGAATTTGCAAAGTGCGTGTGATCATAATGATTGAAAAGCAGTGTTCCATATATATATGGTTGCCTTTTTTCTCCAACAGCCATTTTTTCAAGCACCGCCTGTCCCATCTTCATCTCCGTGTCTGAGAACGCCGTTTTGCATAATTCAGTCAACAAAGAGGTAATATGACGACTTCCCGGCGTGCCCGAACTGCCACGTCCATATCTGCGATGCGCAACGACAGTGTGCAGAAGTATTTGAAATTTGTGTATTCAAAGACTAATTACTTTGTTACCAACAAAGAATTGTACTTCGAAAACCAGTGGGTACTGCTGACTCAGTTCGCGCATATCTCAAAATATACTTATTTAAGAAGTTCTGCTTTTGTCGATGACCTCAACATAAAACACACAACAATACACAAAAAGTCCAGGCAACAGCATAAGCACTATCTCTACGCCATGACTACGCTATAGCAGCGCGGTGCCTTGTCAGGAAATAAAAATGTGGTAGAAAAACAGCAAGAACGCAAGCTGTCTCCACCTAAGTGACTAAACAAGCTTCTCATCCAGCGCTGTTGAACGTAATGTTGTTGCCGCCATGATAGTTTAGCGCAGCTTTTCTATCATGGGCCAGCATCCTACACCATCATTGCCCTCTCCCACTCAATCATGCAGCGTTCACGCGTTATTGGACGAAGTGCCAGAACACTACCCTTTATTTTGCGTCTACCATTCTTTTAACCTTGCCCATATAGCCTACACCATGCTAGCCACCCCTTTCCATAATATAAACAACTGTTCCCCATTGCACATCACTACAAACACAATGCTTGAGAACCTAAAATTTGACTGAATTATTGATTGTTTGAGGTCGCGAATTTTCTAACCGGCAACATTAAAAAGATGTAATACTGTTTTCAGTAATTTCTTTGCCGTAACCGCGAGATTCTTGTCTAGCCTAACACTAGCAAGTATTTTGCTTTTGCAAGTGTGCCGCTTGTGGCAATGTCAACGTTCGATCATGGAAATAATGTTGGAGCATGTGCTAGGGAAACTACATTTTATGTGACAGGTGGAAGTACTTTCGATGTATTTCACTGTAACATCATCTGGAACGTATTTGCAAGTCCTCCATCTTTAACTAGAACACGGTGTTATGGGAGCGATAACCAGGTTTACTTTTGCTTGTCCGAACATGTCCTTGAGGTCCCTATCACGGCGTTGCATGACCTTATGCAGTTAGGGAAACGCTTTTGCATGGCGGTTGTTGCTTGCTGATGGTCGACAATATTTGCGAAGAGTACAATTTTTGTTCGGAAATGAGTTTCAATAATAATATTTAAATGCGAGCGGCTGGTTGGGCTTTGATACGATGCCTCTTATAGCTCATGATGCTTGCACATTTGATACTGTCACGGGGTTGTGACGTGAACAAAATGTTCAGGTTAAACTGTTTATTCGGCCAGACTTGTAGTCCCCTAAAAGGAAAGTCAGATTAGAGCAAGACACTGGGACTGATAGCGACGAATGGAGCGTCGGCCGTCGATCAATCAACAAGCGACAAAGCGCGTCGGCATTCACACATGCACTGTCGAATATTCCAGCCTTATCACCGGTCGTCAGGCAAGCTCTCAAATAATCTCGAGTGTTCGCTTCTTATCCACAATATTAACAGAAAGAACTAGAATTATCGCGAGCCTTCTTGAACAAACAGGCGGTGTTTGTGTTGAGCATTCCTGACCCGGGCTTTTTGTGCGAAAACGAAAATAACAAAAAAGAAAATGAGAAACGTGCGTGGCTTTGCGCCTGTGTGAAGAAGAAGTGTCCCGATACTTAAATCGGGGCACAGGGGGAACAATAAAAATTACTACAGTAAAGTAAAAAGTGAAACAATAAATTATTTCAAGCAATGAACCACAATAACGGAGAAACAATAACAAATAATACGGTTCTTAGGTTCATTTGTGGATGAAACGGCTGGATGCGCACAACATGAACGACTTCAGACTTCGCGATGCAGTAGGAGACAACCTCGTATTCAAGTACGCCAGGACTTTGAACTTGCCTGTACTGTCCGAAGTACCACCGCAGACGCTTTTCACTCACTTCACGTCGGTATATCGGCATTCACACCCAAACACGGTCACAGGTTTCGCATTCTGCGAAGGGTCGTCAAAAATTGGAACGGTGGCTGTCGATCATTTGTTGGTTCTTGATGTGGAGACAGGCGAGTTGTCATGCTTTTTCGACGCGTTGAAGGTAGAGAGTTACGTAGGGGTTTTCTACGTCAGTGACGTTGGGCAACATGCCGTCAAACATGGTGGACGGGCTGTTTCCGTAGACCCACTTCTAGGGCGACATCCGCATCGTCTCCTGCACCGCCGTGTTGTATGTGAAGGTTAGGTATAGAAGAAAGCCGTTCAAGTCTTGTGTTCGACGTCGACGTAAATTGCCAGCATGTCGGTGATTGTCTTCTTTAGCTGCTCAAGGAGGTAGTTGGTCTGTGAGTGGTATGCTGTCATCCAGCGGTGGCTTCTCTGGCTGTGTGTCAAGACAACCAAAGTTAATGCCCGAGTGAAGGCCATACCTATGTCGTTAATGAGCACCCCTGGGGAACTATGACGCAGGATGATGTTCACGACGAAGAACTTTGCTACCTCGGCGCAACTTTTTTTAGGCAGTGTCTCTGTCTCGGCGTAACGGGTGACGTAGTAAGAAGCAAGGACTATCCATATCTTTAAGGAATTCGACGTTGCGAAGGGTCCCAGTAGGTCGATGCTGATTTTCTGGAATGGCCTTTGATGTGGCTCGATGCGCTGCAGAAGCTCAGCTGGCCTATTTGATGATATCTCCTATCGCTGACAGCCTTGGCTGGTTTTTACGCAGTGGGTGTTGTAGGCAGTGAGACGGGGCACAAGTACTTTGCCGATATTCTCGCTAACGGGCTGGAAACACCGAGATTTCCTGCAGTGGGATCATCCTCCGGGCCTTGAGGAGTTCTGGTCGCAAAGCTGAAGGTGCCAAAGAAGGTACTTGGCTCGGCGGTGAGTTTTTTTAGAGAAGGCCGTTTTGTATCAAAGCGGCGCAAGTTCCTGCTAGAATACCTTCAGAATTGCGGTGGTCTTGCGCTTGAGGTATTCAAATAGGCCCCTAAGTTCTGGGTTGGCTCGCTGTCGTTCAGCAAGTCGTCGGCAGTTATCGTTCCCAAGTAGCTGTCGTCATCTAAGGCATCGGGTGGCGGTGGATCGAGGGGGGCACGAGACAGGTAGTCAGCGTTGGAGTGTTCTCAGCCAGACATGTAAACAACGGTGATGTCGAATTCCTGAAGTCGCAGTCTCCATCATGCGAGGTGACCTGAAGGGTCTTTTAAGATAGCTGGCCAACAGAGGGCTTGGTGGTCACTCACAACTTTGAAAAGCCTGCCTTAGAAGTAGAGGCGAAACATGGAGGTAGCCCAGATGATAGCAAGACACCATTTTTCTGTTGTGGAATAGTTGACCTCCGCCTTACAGAACGACTGGCTCGCAATACTAACGGTTACCTTTTTAAGTCTGTCAATCTTATGAACCAAGATGGCTCCGAGCCCAACACTGCCTGCACTAGTGTAGATTTTAGTGTCTGCGCGTTCCTGAAAGTGCACTATTATTGGCGCCGTCTGCAGGCGCCGTTTTAGTTCTTGAAAGAAGGATTCCTACTACTGCTTTTCCCACGTGAACATCGCTCTTTCTAAGGCTAGTAAGTGGCGCGGAAATGTGGACAAAAATTTTGACTAAAGGCCTGTAGTAGGCGTACAGGAAAAGAAATCAATGTAGGCATTCTTGTCGTCATGTAGCGGGAATGCAGCGAAGGTTCTTGTAATCTGCGAGTCGGGGCGTACTGCGGACTTGATCATCAGGTTACCAAATAACCAGAGTTCCTCGTTTGCAAAGCGGCACTTTTTTGGCTCTAAAGAGAGTTCAGAGCTTTTCATTGCTTGAAGTTTAGCTTAAACGCGCCTGATATGCTTCTCAAAGCTTGAGAAAAACACGACGATATCGCCCAAGTACTCATCTCAATCAGCACACAAAACGAACAGAAACATAAGAAAGTAACGACACAAGTGCTGTCTAACAACTGAAAGCCTAATGAAAAAACGTGTCATATATATAGATGAAAACATGAAGGTATGAAAAAACTTCGACACCCCCGCCAAGCACGTCATCAAGTATGCTTTAGATACAGTCGTCAGCAAGCTTAACATAAACTCTCCGATGCATGATGTGGGCTACTTTGACTAATGCTAGCCACGAAGCGCAGCGTGATGTTGCCTAGATATTAGCTCGGTATGCTTCTGTAGGATGTCGGCCTGATGAGTAACATATCGGCAACAGAACTCAAAGCTACACGGCGGTAGTGTCGATGAAACCATTTAAGGACACGCTGCGGAGCGTTCGTGTTATGCTCGCTGACGACTGTATGTAATCTCAGACCTGTACGCACGTAAATTCGCTGAAGCGTACGCAGTTATAAAAGCTGGCGACAGGTGCGTGAGCTTATAATTTTTGTATATATATATATATATATATATATATATATATATATATATATATATATATATATATATATATATGTGACGTATGTAGCGATGTTTGGTAGAAGCCGAGAAGGAAGAAGTGCAGAGTAGAATAAACATGGAGTGTGAGCCAGGCCACGTCTCCCATTCATCATAGCGTCACACGAGTCGACAGGATGAAGACCTCCCAGCCACTTCACCAGTGTCTCATCATCGACGCAGTTCTCCACAAGACGCCCTGACCATACATCGACTACGGAATCATCTCCTGGCCGCACACAGCAACCAGCCATCATCATCGAAGACCTCAGCGAGACGCAGTGACCGAACGCGGACCACCAAGACCACCAAGCATCATGACAGCAGCATCAGACGACCTTCCCATCCCCAAGTACACCGGAGCAGCGGACGATGGACCTGTACAGAACTGGTTCGACCTGTTTGAGTTCCACGCTACCGCTGCATCTTGGTCGGAACGGGAGATGGTTACGAACTTCAGCGACTACGTCACCGGTGAGGCATTTAAGTTTTACGTCACCCACATATTCGACAACGACGAGTCTTGGCAGAAGATAAAAGAAGGAATGATCATCTGGTTTCAAGACTATAATAAAGATTCGATTAGCCCACGCACTCTCAGTGCATTCAAACTCAGTCATCGCAGTCATAAGCAGCCTTCACGCACTCGAGTACAGAGCATGAATGTACAATTCCCGTCAGGTGAAGTTAGCCACATGCTCACGGAAAGACCACGTGGTCGTGTTCCCAACCTTCCACCTGGTTCCTCATCCGCGGATATATCACCAATGCTCAACTCACTGCTGCATAAAAGAATTGAATCCGCTATTGATGACCGAGATGCATTTAATACCTCATGCCGCATGCGTACTTTGCAAACTGACTTGGCATTCAGCTCAGCAGTGCCACAAAGACAGAAGCATTCACAATCAGCATCTTGAGAAGGAAAGTCTTCTGCAGAAGCGTCTAGTGTTAATCAATTACAAAATCGAAGTGACGTGAATCCAGTACGCAACCTCACTGCCAACAATGAAAGCAAAAGCACAGGTGCGACTTCTGATGACACAAGTAATCTTCAGGCAACCACCAACAATGAACGATTTATGAATACAGAAGATTCAAGTGCACGAAACACCGCACATTGTTTTGTGCCGGAAACATCTGCATTGGTTCACGTCGTAGAAGCCTGCGAAGGACTTGCTAAGAATCCTTACACAACACGATCAATGACACACCACAAGCAAGTCGACGAAACCAAGAAACTACAACGTCAACGTATACTTCAACATTGTCAACGACAAAAGGAAACCTCATCGAAACCACTTTTAAGGCTCAAAGAACATTGCAAAAAGACCCATCGTCGTGGATACATTCTCCACCAAAGATCAAGAATGTGCCTTCTATCAAACCATCTGCGACATCGCCATAGGAAAATCTCCAAAAGCCACAAAAGCATTCCTTGTACTCGGCAGAAACACAGGCAGCACCCAATCAACCTCGATCAACGCGCACGCAAGCTGCCTGCACGACCTGTGCCAAGACGAAGATATCCATGCCTACGATATCCGAACTGTCCATTCTGCAAGGCGTTCGAACCTCGTTTGTTCTTCACAAGAATGCCAGCTGCGATTTCCGCTATCTCCACGTCCAAAGCCTTCTTGTGTTATCCAGGACGCAACCATCAGCCTCGCCCACCAGAACTCCTGCGTTAACCGGACTGCTGCACTCTTTCTTGAAGCTTTGCGAGTTTACGGAACACCACGGGACCATGAAACCAATTGTGCATTTTGACATTTGTGACTTATCAACCTCTCCTTGTGTACTTTTCCTTGTTCGTAATCCATGCCTTTTTTCGGGGGGAGGGGGAATCGTGTGACGTATGTAGCGATGATTGGTAGAAGCCGAGAAGGAAGAAGTGCAGAGTAGAATAAACATGGAGTGTGAGCCAGGCCACGTCTCCCATTCATCATAGCGTCACACACACACACACACACACACACACACACACACACACACACATATATATATATATATATATATATATATATATATATATATATATATATATATATATATATGTTTACAGTTTTTACACAGCGCTAGTGTCTTGCACTTTCATGTGTTTTGTCCCTTTTGTGCGCTGATCGAGATGAGTATGTTTTCCAAGTAGCCCAATTTGCTACTTGACTTTGCCCAAGTACAAAAGGCAAGTATGCCACTTCTATACAGTCAGCACGGTGTTCATAAAACGCTGAAACGCCGCAGGCGCAAGCTAAAACCAGGGTTGCCACTGGCAGCTACTTTTCGCCAAATTGGCGATATTCAGAGGCGCGTGGCGACCAAAATTTAAGAATGACGACATTGCAATTTTTCGACAATTTTTTGGCGTAAGTCTACGCTGAGTTAGGCATTCTATACACATTGTCTTTGAAACACATGAAATACATCTTCTCTTCCAATTTTTCGTTGCTTGAGACCCTGCTCTAGAAGGTGCACTTTTCGCGCCAATTAGTATTTTTGTCCTGCTTCTCAAATCACCTATATCTTTGGGGCACTGGCGTACAGTGCGTCTACCAGAAACATCTCAGCAAAATTTATGTTTACGAAGTGCTGGCTGTATAAAGAGAGAGAAAGAAACAACATGCAATAATAAAAAGTGGTTTATCGCGGGTTGGGCTTTTCTTCTAAGGCTGCATTGGCTATAGCAGCTCGGCGGGTCTACCAAAGGGGTCTATTTGGCTTCCCAGGGTCCGCTCAGCAAGTCGTGCCTTTCACGACCACGTAGGTATTGGGTGCGTATGTCCTGTGTCAACTGTAACAGGTCGCTTTGGACAGCTGTAGGTAATAGGGGTATCTCTGCACCACTGGCATGAATTAGGATATCTTGCCGGGTACATCATGTGAAGCTTGTGCAAGTTTGGGAATGTATTAGTCTGCAGGTGGCACCAGTCTCAAGCTTGATGTCTGCTGAGGTCCATATGGGGAGGTGCCATGATGCGGTGATCTAATCTTTGTTTCCCTAAAATTTCGCGCTGGGTCAGTCTTTGATCAGTTTTCTCTTCAGCAGCGGGCGGTAGTGGGGCTCCGCCTCTGAGTACTGGAGCTTGGCAATGAATAATTCATTGCCATCCTGGCCCGTATTGGATGAATACTAGACTAACCCATGGTCAAAGAGTTCGTTTCCCAATTGCTTGATGGCCTTTGTAGACAAAATGTCCTTGATGTACACGCGACAAGCTGTCTTATAGTCTGAGATAACGTAAGCAGAGACATCCTGTTTGTCTGACTTTTGAATGGCGAGAGTGATGGCAGTTGCCTCGGCTGACGCGGAAGTTGAGGTACGTGTGGAGGCGGGGTTGACAAGTTTACCCCGGTTGACTACACCGAGAGCGAAAGCATGAGATTGCCCTTGCTGTTCAGGGTAAGGACCAACGTCTGAATAAGAAACGTCAGGGCTATTCTACAGTCGCTGCGTCCTCTGTACTCGAGCTTTTCGGCGTCCTCTATGGGGGTATGGATGCATATTGCGAGGGATGGGCTGCACCATGATGCGCTGTCCGACATTTTGTGAGAGTGAGTTGGTGGCTTTAGAACAATATTGCGGTGAGACAGGATATCCCAGTCCTTGTAAGAGAAATTTCCCCTGTGGTGTGCGACCTAGTTGTTCTCACTGAGCAATGAGTGTGGAAGCTGCCAGCTCCTCGAAGGTATTATGGAATCCCAATTCCAGCAGGCGTTGTGTGCTTGTACTGGTGAATAGTCCAAGGGCTGCTTTAGTCACAAGTCAAATTAATATGCTGGCTTGCTCCTTCTCTGTTTTCCGGGTTGTCTAGCAAGCGAGTGCATAGGCAAGCCGACTCAGAACAAGTGCTTGCACAGGCCTCAGCGTGTCGTGCTCAGTATTGCTGTCATTTCTTTTGCAGATTCTTTTAACGAGTCCTGCCACGCTTTTTACTGTATGCTTCAGGTTATCTAAGGCAACCTTCGCACTCGTTCTTTCCAGAATGTGCATGCCGAGTATTCGAAAGGTGCTAATTCTTCTGAATGGCAATCCTCCCAAGTAAAATGTCAGCTCAGGTGCTCGGCGAGACCACGACCTATATCGACGTATGTCAATGCACTCTGACTTCCTCGATGCACACTTCATCCCGGCTTTGTCTATGTAGTCTTCGGCTACACTCAAGGCAGTTTTCAGGACATCCTGGCGCTCTCCGTAGGACCCTTCAGTGGTCGAAAGGGTTATATCGCCTCCACACTTTGCAAAGCCAAGGCGTGGTTCGTGAGTTAGCATTATGGCCAGCTTGCGTAGCGCGACTTTAAAAAGAAAGGGAAACAATACAGAGCCTTGCGGTGTGCCTCAATAAGGCATACTTAACGGGTTGGATTTGAGTGAACCTAATGCGAGAGTTGCAGTGCGATTGCGCAGAAATGTTGGAACGTAGTGGTAAATATGTTGCACACATCCAATATTTTCCAATCCTTGCAATATTGTTTTGTGAGAGATAGTGTCAAACGCTTTGTGCACATCTAATGCCAAAACTATGTTGTCAAGACTACCTTAGGGTAGATTCAATACTTTCTCCTTGAGAATAAGAAAGATTTCCTGTGCCGAGACCCCTCTGCGGAAGCCAGACATCACTGCCTATCTATCTATCTATCTATCTATCTATCTATCTATCTATCTATCTATCTATCTATCTATCTATCTATCTATCTATCTATCTATCTATCTATCTAGCTATTGTCTATCTATCTCTCTATCTCTCTGTCTATCTATCTATCTATCTATCTATCTATCTGTCTATCTAGCTATCTAGCTATCTAGCTATCCGTCTAGACTTCTGTGACTTTAAGCTCCTCTGGCCATTTCGATAATGGCATCGATACCAATCTTGGTATCGCGTAACATGACTGCATAAAAAACATATTTCACTAGTCATAAAATGAAAATCATGATATATGTAATAAATGTCATTATCTACATTTCATTGTCCTGCAGCTCTTGCGGTTGTTTCGTTCACATGGTATGTGAAAAAACTGGTATGGTATGACATGATTGCATGGCAAACTCAAGTGACAGACCCTAACAGGAAAATCATGACATGCGCGTCATTTAACAACATGACTACTTGGTACGCTCAGGATGCGCTCATGGCCGTTTCGCTAGCATCACATATACCAAAATTAGTATTACCGTACGCGAATGGATGGCGAAGGTAGGTGACTGGTGCAAACATATTATTAATAAGAATCGTGTCATGTAACAACATGACTACATGCCACGCTCATGATTCGGTGGCAGCCGTTTCACTAGCTTCACTTATACTAAAATTGGTATTATGGGACGTGAATAAATGATAGAGGTATCATACTTGCGAAAACATGCTAAACATGAGATGCGTGTCATGTAACAACATGACTACATGCTACGCTCATGATGCGCTCGCGGTTGTTTTACTGGCTTCACCCCAAACTCGGTATTACGTGACGCGAACGGACGATATAGGTAAATTACAGATTCAAACATTATAATGACATGGGCGTCATGTAACAACATGACTGCATGCCACACTGATGATGTGCTCGCGACCGTTTCGCTAGCTTCGCATATGCGAAACTCAGTATTACGTGACGTCAGTGGAGTACGAAGGTATCTGACTGGTGCAAACATGATAATCATGAGATGCTTGTCATGTGAGAACATGACTACGTGCCACCGTCTAGGCGCCAATACACTTCGACGTGACGCCGTGCGCGTGTTTGCCGGCGTTCATTTTGTCGCGTCACGCCGGCGTTGCCACACCAGGCACCGGTCCTGCCAATACTCGCAGGTGCGTGCCGCGCTGTGTTGCTTTGACGCATGCACGTTTCAGCGCGTCCTGCGTCCCTCCGTTACGAAAAGCGGGAGACGCAGTGTTCTCTGGGTGACGTATCGGCACGATACGCAGCATGTCACACTTCGCGCCGGTTTCCATCGGGCCGCGCAGACGGACGCTGGTCACGCCTAGGATCAGACTATAGAGTTTTCGCGTTTTGCTCACGTAGCATCACTGTGCCCAGTGTGCGTGCGCGTCAACGCTACATCGGAGTATACTGGGCCTTTGATCATGCACTCGCGGCCTTTTTGCTAGCTCCATATTTATCAACTTTGGCGTTACGTAACGTCAATGAATTACGAAAGTGTAGGGCTGGTGCAAACATGATAATCTTGACACGCGTGTCATATAAAAACATGACACCATACCACGCTCATAGCGTGCTTACGGCTGTTTCGTTAGCTGCACATACTAAATATGGTGTCAAGTGACTTGTATAGATGACGAAGTTAAGTGACACATCCAAACATGATAATTATGACACTGAAGTTGTGCACGGCGTCATATACCTCCACCTCGTAGCGTTCTGCTGACTTCAAAGTGCCATATAAACCTTTATCAATCATGCTTCGCATATGATCGTTTCCCACTGTAATAGGGATCTGCCAATTTTTTCAATGCTTTGTTACATATTTAATCGATGTGCTTATACCCTGACACATTGTGGGTAAAAACAACACCGAGATACTTATATTCGAATACCCTACCTACAGGACAGTTATCAAAAGAGTTTTCAAAAACAGAGGGTAATTAATTACAAAAACACATAAGCACGGATTTCTTAATGTTCATCTGCCAGGTTCTGCAGTAATCGCGAAACTGAGCAAAGACCTCCTGCAAGCGGTAGTGACCTCACTACGTGTTAATCCCTTTACACAAAACGCAATTGTCGGGATAAAAATAAACTTGAGAGAAGGTGGGCAAGCAAGTCGTTCACGTGAAGTAAAAAAAGTAAAGCCTCAAGAATGGACGCATTTGGCCTTCCAAATGTTAGATCAATAATGCAGAGTTCGTTGACCTCTACGAAAGAAACTGACATCAAGATAACAGAAAGCTGGTTATCCAATTAACGAATTGAGGATTGTTTGTTATCACGTCGTGTTTAGCAAAGTTGATTGATATCTCGGGTCTAAGTCCCAAAACAATCATAAGATTGTGAGAAACGCCGTCGTGGAGGACTCTGGAAATTTCGACCACCTGCGCTTTCTTTTGGTGTGCGCCGAAATCAGAGCCCACAGGCCTACAGCATTTTCGCCTCCATCAAAACTGCAGCTGCCGCAGCCGCGATTCAATTCCGTGACATGCGGGTCAGCATCCGAGTACCTTAGCCACTAGACCACCCCGGTGGGGCGCGTTTAGCGAGGTGTTTAGAGTGTAATGCAGTGTGAAAGGCCTGAGTGAAGTCTACAAAAATAACGTCAACCTGGTGGCCATGATCCAGGCTACGCAAAATATGCGTGAATACGGCTAATTGCGTTGTTGTGCTAAAACGAAGTCTAAAGCCATGTTCTCTTTGAGATATTATTGATTTGATTTCAAAGAGAGCATATTATAACCATGAGTCCTATGTTTCTAACATTTTGCATGATTGAGAAGTCAATCATGGAAAAACTGCTTATCGCCAGATTTGAAGAGTGGGAGAGCTTTAGCCGTCTTGCATTGAGAAAGAACATGGCCACAACATAAAAATTCATTGATGATGACTGTTAAATATATAGATGACCAGAGAGTGTAGCGAACGAAGAATGCATTATGTATTCCATTCAGCACGATGCATTTTTTACACCCAATGTCAAGATAACACAATTACTTCACAACGAGAAATACCTGCCAGAGGTAAAATGGTGTTGTCAGAAAAAAATACAGGCTGTAAGTAGTTATTAAAAGCGTCGGATATAACTGCCGCGTCAGTAATGACGTCATCATTCATTTTGAAAGAAAAAAGCGATTCCGCATGAGGCAAATTTGGACATCATAGTTTGCGTAGATTTGTCCTTAAGAGATCCGGCCACTGATCCGGCCACTTAAGAGATCCGGCGATACAAAAATTCTTTAGCTGTTTTCATCATTGAGTTGAGTACACACTTAGCCTTTCAATACCTGTCTAGGGCAGTGGCATCATTAGATCTTCGGGGGCGCCTAATTCGAGGGACATGAAGTAATCCAAGGAAAGTAAGAACTGCTTTTTCTTTTTTTAGTTTATTGCTTCAATATTGCTTCATCTAGTATAATCTAGATGAAGCAATATTGACATCGCACATTAAATTGGCAAGGACATGCCGAACTTCAAGAGCCGATCCGGGTGGGCGATATACAACACTCATCACTTAGGTAGACCTTACGCCAGAAGCATTCAGTTTTAGGAGGCGAGTGTAGGACTGAGAATTGAATATCTGATCGTTTAAATAATAAAATGCTGCCGCCAATGCCTTGTGCATTACGTATGCCAATTATTACGTAATATTTGCATAAGCTTTACGTACGCCAATAAACTGAGAGGAGTAAACTCAGAATCGTAAATGATACTACGAAGCCATGGCTATCACGCCAACGATATGAGGAAAATAAGTTGCCACAGACAACAAAGGATCTGGAAGGTTTTTAGCAATGCTAAGAAAATTGACTTCAAAGGCCAACTGCAACAAAATTTTACTTGGGCAGAAACAGCCATAATCACGTAGTATATATAGGATAAGTTACGATAACGATGGTGAAAAATCTTGCAGTCACGCATAATTGGTGCTCTAATTTGCAGCAAGCAGACAAGGTGGAGCTCTAGTGGTGTGCTCAGGCAAATTGGACAAAATTGGATATGACGACTACTACAGAACGTCGCTGCGTTGCTCCTTGTGAGCAATCCTCGCTGTCGCTCAGCCACCCTGTGCGTTTGCGCAGCCTTGGCACCGCCTAAAGAGAGCGCGTTCGTTCCTGAATACGTACGTCAGACTTTGCAAGTCCACCAGTGGGAAGGCTGGATTATCGTTCGATAAGAGGCATGTCCCCGCCACTTTCTTCAGTTAAAATAGAGCACCTTAACCTGGCGGCACCGGTGGCATTTTCTGTGCTCTCGTACCGTGATGTACGTTTGTCTGGACCCGACCCGTGTTGGTGCCGCATTTGCGGCTGGGCCAATCACGACGCGAGTGCACGCCACCGCGGCGCCGCGAAGGTCGATAGTGGAGCGTGGTGGAATTCCATTAGCCCGTGCGCGCTGGCAGACGACAGAGTGAAGGTCCATAATTGCAGGCGTTATTTACAGCTGGCGCTGCCGCAAAGCACGGCTGGACGAGAAACGCGCGTGAGCTTGCATCGTCCGGCAGTAGTCACACAAGGTTTATACTCCTGTCACACGTGGCAACTTAAGTGTGCTTTGAGCGAGTACACATCACGGCGAGTGTCATTTGCGCGCTGTCACTCGAGCAAGTTCAGTGTCCCTCGCTGCAATGTACACTTGCCGGCAAGTGCGTTCCCCAACCTCACTTCACTGCGACGGCTGTGATGAAGTGTGTAGCCTCGGTACCAGTGGCTTGTAGAGAAAGACGCTGTTGCCTACGTTGGCGCTCATAATATGTGTAAATGATTGTTTTTGTTGTTACGAATACTGCTATGTTTAAAACAAGTCATAAAATACAACAATAACCTCGCCACTTTACTGTCGGGCTGTTTGCGGCCACATCCGCTAGGGAGATGCAACAGCACATGAACAACAATGGCTGCGTCCGTCGCGTTGTTTACTTCCAGGTACACTTGGACATGTGTAGGTGAGTTTCTTGCTACTCATTTAGGATGGCATGTCCCACAGGTGCTACTTCAACGAAGATGACGTGGTGCGAAGACGACACACACGGGCAAAAATGACAAATATACCTTGTGCTACAAATCTGTCAATCGCCACTGCCATCATTTACAAAGTACACTTCGCTTTTTCGCGCCGCAGCGAACCGCCAAAATGACACTTCATGAGCGTAAGTACACTCGCTCAAAGCGCACTTAAGTTACCACGTGTGACAGGGGTATTACTTTGGTGCCAAGAGTATACTCTAGACACCGAAGGCGATGCGAAAGTTACTGTAACCCTCGTCGAGTTTGTATACGACTCGTACAGCACAACCCCCGGAGCACAGACGTGCATTCACTGGACACTTAGCGTCTCGCAAGCGTCTGTCATTGTTTAATTTTCTGTTGTTCGCTCTCTTATTGCCAGTACAAACAGCACACTGGAAATTGTCGTCTGTTGAATGGCATCTCTCACATACAGCACTGCTGGAGCGGATTCAAGTTTTGTGGTTCACACGTTCGAATGACCCGTAGCGAGGCGTGAAACTTGGGCGGTGTTTTACGTAATTTTCCTTCCACCATCACGGTGCCATTGAATGTCAGCCGAAGATGCCAATAGAAAAAACACACACACTAGGGAGCGCGTCGGCGATGTGCGTGCTCGAAGAGCGTGGAGCAAACACTTTATCTATTGTTTACATCACTTCTGGTCAGCCGTAATGGCGTCGTTGTTTTTTAGTTTTAGTCTCAAACACGCCGTCTTTTGCAAGTTTTTTTGTTCTAAAATGAGCGCTTGTATTTCAAAGTCGACATTTGGCGGGCAGCACTACTTCTAGGTAGGCCACCTACATATTGACTTTTTGCGGAGTGCCAAATTTTGTTGCAGTCCAGGTCCATAAGGACTACCAGGCTCAGCTGTGTTGAGGTCATGTATAGTGGCAGAATAGAAATAGAATGAATATTAGGGAATAGAAAATTGAGAGTCAGCTGCTCGAATTGAGATATTTGCTAATGAGTTTGAGGTTTCTCCCTATTATAATGTGCGTTATCAATGAACACATGATCGTATCTTAACTTCACCACGGAGTCTTGGTTGTGGAAAGGAAGTAAAGCCTCCAAAATATTTTTTTTTTCATACGTGTCTCATGCGTGCAGAAAAGGTTTCTGAATCAAAGACATTTGAGCCTTTCAGTTTAAATGCATATTTTGGAACAACTTTTTTCTTCCCCTAGGTAAAAAGCTTTAGAAGGAAAGGTCGCGTATAGCCAGTACGTATAGTTTTTCAACCATGTGGAACCATTCGATTCGGGGACAGGTAATGTTAAATGTTTTGTTAGACACAGAAGTTACGCTGCATAATAGCATGCTAGTGCTTTTATTGTGGTCTTCTAAAATACCTTGTACGATCACAATATTTCTCCTTGTCTGATTTTCAAGATTTATTAGGACCAGTTCGTTGATCTTAGACGTTAAGTAAATAATTGTGGCCCTTGGAGCATTAGCATCACTGTGTTCATTAGGTTCAAGAGAGCATTCCAGAGCACCAGTACGCGATTCCAAAGCATTGAAACGAAAGGTGATCCTTCGTTGAAATAACGTGACCTCAGCAATATTATTAGCTAATTAGTTTGCCCATAAAAAATAAGCGAATATTTGAGACTCAGATAGAGGATCATCGACAGCAAGCGCGGAAAGAGAGTGTACATAAATAACATTGTTGGGAGCATTGGAGCCAACTGCATTCCGTGCTGTTGGCCTATTAAAAGAATAATGGGTTTTACTGGTTTTCGCTGCTTTATTCGAAGGCTTTTAGTTCAACATCACCACTCAAAACGAGAAGGGTTTTGCAGAATAACGCGTGTAAGCTGAAAAACATAACGGTAAGTTGGCAAGGTAGTAGCAGCAGCAGAGGACTGGTGGTTGCATCACAACAAATGCATTCAGCATTGGAAAGGTAACATACTTGCAGGAATAGCAATCAACTGGTGAAGATCACGCTGGTGCTACTACGACTTAACCCACTAAAGATGATTGATTGATATGGGGGTTTAAGGTCTCAAAGCCACCATATGATTATGAGGGACGCCATAGTGGAGAGATCCGGAAATTTCGACCACCTGGGGCTCTTTAACGTACACCAGAATCTGAGCACACGGGCCTACAACATTTCCGCCTCCATCGGAAATGCAGCCGCCACAGCCGGGATTCAATACCGCAACCTACGGGTCATCAGCCGAGTACCTTAGGCCCTAGAACACCGCGGCGGGGCCCCGCTGAAGAGACAATCCACGGGCAGTGCATTTATACTTATTGTGCACAACATCACAGTCACGCAGTTGTCGTTAAAGAAATGGTCAAAAAACGGGTGGCCGTGAACGCTGACTCGCGGCAGTTCGAAGGCTCGCGCGCAGGCGTCGTTCCATAACGAAGAGATACGGCCGTTCCTTGACAGATGGCTCATCACGTGTACCTGCCCAGCCAGAAATGACTGAGCAGAGCCATGTGCTCAAGAAAACAAGCATGTGAAGCCCCAGTAGTTGAGGTTCACAAAGCCGGCGAGGAGTTGCAGAAAAATTTGGCTGAACCAACGTAGAGTAATAATCGGTAGTACGCGAAGAACGAATGAGGAAGGCTCATATGTCACTTCAAAATCAGCACAATTTTATGAGGCGAACATAAATTATGCCATAGTTGAATCTCATGTCATTATTATCACGTTTGAACGTGTCATTTACCTTCATAGTCTATTCACGTCACCTGACACTAAATTTGATTTGATTGATATGTGGGGTTTAACTTCCCAAAACTGTCATATGATTATGAGAGACGCCGTAGTGGAGGGCTCCGGAAATTTCTACCACCTGGCGTTCTTTAACGTGCACCAAAATCTTAGCACACGGGCCTGCAACATTTCCGCCTCCATCGGATATGCAGGCGCCGCAGCCGGGATTCAAACCCTCAACCTGCGGGTCAGCAGCCACTAGACTACCGCAGCGGGACAATGATAACAAATTTAGTATATGTGAAGCTGGCGAAACGCTCGTGATCACGCTATGAGCGTAGCATGTAGTCATGTTTTACATGACACGCGTGTCGGAATTGTCATACTTTGATGTGTCAATTATCATCGTCGTCTACTCGCGTCATGTCATACCAAATTTGGTAGATGTAGAGCTAGCGAAACGTCTGCGAGCGTGCTAAGAGCGTTGCATGTAGTCAAGTTTTAAATGGCACGCAAATCAAGATTATCATGTTTGGGCGTGTACTTAGCTTCGACGTTCATTACTGCACGCAATACTAAACTGGGTATATTTGGAGCTAGCGAAATCGCCGCGAGCATGCTATCAGCGTAGCATGTAGTCACGTTTTACATAACACGCATATAGTGATTATTATGTTTGGACGTGTCATTTACTTCTGTCGTTCATTAAGGTCACTCACTACCAAATAGGGTATGTGTGAAGCTATCGAAACGGCCCGAGGGCATCAAGAGCGTTGTATGTTGCCATGTTCTTACATAACACGCATGTTATGATTATCTTGTTGGGCGTATCTTTCACCTTCACCGTTCATTCGCGACGAATGAACCGAATTTGGTTAACGTGCAGCTAGCGCAACGGCCGCGAGCTCACCATAAGCGTTGTATGTTATCATGTTTTTACGTGACACGCAACTCATGACTATTATGTTTGCACCAGTCATGTACCTTCGTCTTCCGTTCCCGTCCCGTAAGGCCAAATTTGATATATATAAAGCTAGCGTAACAGCCGCGATCTCATCATGGGCGTTGTATGTTTTCATGTTCTTAGGGCCACCACGAATACACATTTCATGATTTTCATGTTTGCACCAGTCTTCGTCTTACATTCACGTCCCGTAAGGCCAAATTTTGTATATATTAAGCTAGTGCAACGGTCGCAAGCTCATTATGAGGGTTTATGTCGTCATGTTTCTACATGGCACGCATCTTATGATAATCATGTTTGCAGCAGTAATTCCTTCGTCTTCCATTCACGACCCGTAATACCAACTTTGGTATCTGTGAAGCTAGCGCAATGGCCGTGAGCTAATTGTGAGCGTTGCATGTTTCATATGCTTACATGACATGCATCTCATGATCATCAAGTTTGCACCAGTCATATACCTTCGTCTTTCATTGTCCCATAATACCCACTTTGTTATATCTGAAGCTAGCACGACCGCCGCGAGCTCTTCATGAGCGTTGTATATTGTCATGTTCTCACATGACATATATCTCATGACTTGCTTGTTTGCACCAGTCATACACACGTGTTCCATTCACGTCTCGTAATACGAAATTTGGTATACGTGAAACTAGCGCAACGGCCGCGAGCTCATCGTGAGCGTGGTATGTTGTCATGTTCTTACGTGACACGCATCTAATGATTATCATGTTTGCACTGGTCAAGTACCTTTGTTACTTTCACGTCCATATCACAAAATTTGGTATATGTGAAAGCAGCGCACCGGCCCCGAGGGCATCACGAGCGTGGTATGTTGTCGTGTTTTTACATAACACGCATGTCATGATTATCATGTTTGCACCAGTCAAATGCCTTTCTCACTTGGTGATATCACGTTAAATTAAATTTGATGTATGTGAAGCTAGCCAAACGACCGCGAGCGCACTATGAGCGCAGCATTTATTGATGTTTCGCATGACAACGCATGTCAAGGTTATCATGTTGGGCCTGTCGTTTACCTTCACCGTTCGTTCGCGCCACGTAAAACGATATTTAGTATTAGTGAAGCTGGCGCAACGGCCACGAGCTCTTCATGACCGTTGTATGTTGTCATGTTCTCACACGACACACATCTTATGATTTTCATGTTTGCACAAGTCTTATACCTTCGTGTTCCATTCACGCCTCGTAATACCAAGCTTGGTATATGTGAAGCTAGCGCAATGACCACGAGCTCATCATGAGGGTTGTATGTTGTCATGTTCTTACATGACACGCATCCCATGATTATCATGTTTGCACCAGTAATATACCTTCGTCTTCAATTCACGTACCGTAATACCACATTTCCTGTATGTAAAAATATTGAAACGACTGCGAGCGCACCTTGAGGTGGCGTGCAGTCGGGACTTACATGACATGTATGGCATGATTTCCACGTTAGGGTCTCTCACTTATGTTCGCCATGCAGTGACTTCGTATCGTTCTAATTCAGCAATATGTCATGTGAACAAAACCACTGCAAGAGCGGCAAGACCAATAAATGTAAATGATGACATTCATGCATGTATGCCTTGGTTGTCATGACTAGTCAGTAATGCTCGCCATACGTCATGTTATTTCATAAATAATTTGCTATTGATACCATTACCAAAACGGCCATTAAATCTAAACGAGGTAGGCGGCTAGGTAGATAGATTGGTACGCTCAAAGTCATGTAAGTTCGCTAAAAAATGCTTCGCATTTAATAGCAAGCAACGTGTAAAGATTGAGCTAGTGCTGCTGTGACCTAGTTGCGGCTTGGCACGATTCCATGTTTTGTGACAGATGTCTGTCGAATTCTAGACGATGACAAAAGCTGTTCCTGTTCTTCAGGAGCAAGTTTCTGCGTTCTTGTTCATGTGACAGAACGCTCGGAATAACCTCGAAAGCTGGTTGAAGTGTTTTAGTTGACGAAGTAATTTGGCAGAATCGATGAAGTCCAAAGCATTGCTGACTATGCTGATGTGCTTGTACTCATTGCATAAAATCGTGAGCATCACTGTTGTTTCCTGCACGTATGTTAGGAATTTTTCTTGCGATGCAAATATCGTGCTTAACCAGCAGGTGCTGATTGCCTTTAACGACGCCTTCGAAGTATTCTGGTTGTGCAGTGCTGGCAGAATTCAAAATGCTTGAGTGAGGCAGATTGGTGACTTGTTGTTCAAATGCACACTGCAGGCGCAGTTTCCTTGAGGTTATCGTGGTGGTAGTGTTTTTTGTGAGAGTGTTATTGACTGAGTTCTCAGGTCGATGATGGCACCATGAAGAATTGAGAAGTCCATACTAAGGGTGACATCTCTCGAGGAATGCTGTAATATGACAAAGCATGAAGGATGAATCGTACAGTTAACGGTTGCTTTGGCTCTGCAGGTTCCTGTCGGCGGAACTAGGTGACTTCTAGCTGTACGGAGGTTGGGGCTTTTGCAGGCAATCTTACCTTTCTTCAACTCTGAGTTGAATGTTCCACTGATGATGGAATAGTCGGCTACAGTATCGACGAGAGCTCTTACGCTGTGGCCGTCGATGAGAACGTCGAGGTCGCTAGTTCGTCACCTCGCGTTGCCATAGGGTCGTGTCCTCGGATGATGGCTACGACTGTTTGTACTATTGCTTCAGCGTTGCGTCATCGTCACCTTTCACAAAGTTTCAATCTCAAGACTTTGTGGACGCTGCGGCAGGTTTTTGAAGTTTCGTCTCGGCGTCGTTGTCGGCAGCGGAGGGTCTTCACTGGTTCGTCCTTCAGCAACCAAGCTAGCTTTATGGGTTGCTGTCCTTAGTTTTCCGAGTACGAACTAGGCAACCGACCCTGTGTTGAGCCAATGTACGACCGGTGGTGAGGCAACGTGGAGAGGCCTGATGATGGCGAACGGGAAGATCCTCGATGTGTTCATTGCGTTGCTGCAAGGTAGTCGACGATGTCGCGTTGTCTTTCACCCACTGAGGACGCGGCACGTCGATGGCTGAACCACGCAGTCTCATTGGTCCGTAATGGCAGCGGTGGTAGGTGTGGCCAGCTTCTCCGCAACGGTAGCAAAGAGGGCGGTGGTCGGGGGCGCACTACAAGTTGGTTTTCACAAGAGCGTTACACTGGCCGGCGGGTGGACGATATGGCGTTGGCGGTGGTAGTGGTGGTGGTGTCTGGCGCCAAAAGTGTGGTGACGCGGCCACTTGACTTGGACACGGGGTCGACGTGTTGCGTCGGGCAGCAGTATCGTAACTGATGACTTTGGGGTGCGGCTGTAATGAGGATGCCCAGTCATTGCTGGATTTACTCTCTGATGATGTCTGTGATTGTCGAAACTTAAGTCTGGCACGACGGAAACATTAAGTGAAGTTCTTTGCGCACTACAACCATTATTGTCTCACGCAGATCGTCTGAGTAGAGTGGTTATATAACTCTGGATAGCCGGAAATCGAACGGTAATTGATTTCCCCGCCGTGGTGGTCTAGTGGTTAAAGTACTCGGCTGCTGACCCGAAGGTCATGGGTTGGAATCCCGGCTGCGGCGGCTGCATTTCCGATGGAGGCGGAAATGTTGTAGGCCCGTGTGCTCAAATTTGGGTGCACGTCAAAGAACCCCAGGTGGTCGAAATTTCCGGAGTCCTCCACTACGGCGTCTCTCACAATCATATGGTGGTTTTGAGACGTTAAACCCCACATATCAATCAATCGAACGGTGGTTGATTTGTCGTGTGTGCATTTCTAGGGCCTTGTCCATGGTTGTCGCTTCTGATACAAATTTTTGCACCATGTTCGGTGCATTCCGGATCGGGCCCCCGAAAATTTTCTGCTTAACTGCTCGCATGATGGGGCGAATGTTTTTTTTGTCCTGGGCGGATTCAGGGTCGAAATTACGGAAGCGTCTCATCATTTCTTCCGTGGAGAGTGCCAAGTTTTCGTTTGGCAGCTACACGTGGGATTGAGAAGAGCTTCGACCTTCTCTTTGCGGACCGCACTTGTAAAAGTGGGCAAGACCTTAGCCTGAAGAACGTCACAGGTTGTGGGGTTTGTCTCTTGATTCCTGAAACAGGCACGTGCTGCCTCCTTCAAGGTAAAGTACAAACGTCGAAGCTTATCTTCGGTCGTCCAGGCATTCAAAGTGGTGACTAGATTGTGTGCTTCGAGCCAGCTTGCCGGGTCGTTGATCGACAATCCGCGGAAGCTTGGGGTCTTGTGGGGCAGGCCGCACAGGGGTGGACACAGTTGCTGCTGTTCATGACAGAATCCTGGATTACTGCATAAGTTGTTCGGGAAGGGGCCTTACTCTGGCTGCAGTCTCCTCTTCTTGCAGCTTTCTTGCTGTTTGGGGTGGCGTTGGTGTCTTCTTTGGTACTTGCGCCGGGTTCGGCGCTTGACCGGAACATCTGGTATACGAAACAACCTTTCCCAGATGTCAAGGTGTAGTGACGTGGGCGAAGGGTGAAGACTGGATATTCGAATAAACTGTTTATTGCATTGAACTTATGATCTTATAAAAGACGGATCAGAGCGAAACACTGACACTCATAGCGGTGAAGAGAGCGTCGGCTGTCGAGCAACTGACTAGCAGCGAAGTGTGTCGGCATTTACACGTGCGCTGTTGAATATTTGAGCCTTATCACTGGTTGTAGCGCCAGCCCTGGAATAGTCTCTGGTGTTTGTGTCTTGTGCTCAATCTTAACAGAACAAGCTACAATGATTGTGAACCTCCTTTAACTACGAGGTGCAGTTTGGGCTGAGCATTTGTGACCCAGGTGTTGTGGACGTAATCAAATTTAACAAAAGGGAATATCCAAAACGCGCGTTGGAATAGGCTTGCTTCGTTTACAACTTTCCTCAGAAAAACAAAAAAGGAGATAAAAGAACACTGCAAGCATGAACATGAGAAAAATTTATGTGTTTTTATACCCAATACTGTGGACACAGAAAAGAGATCATTTAGAAAAAAATGATGGAAAGGCTTGTAAAGACAAAAAAGCAAAGCGTACTGATTGAAAAAAGTGATTTTATGTGCTGAGACAAAACTTTATTTCGTGTATTGGTGGTCCAGAGGTGAGCATCAAGAAATAGCATACTTACAGAGTATAATGTCTTAAACTAGATATGACTTTGGAAAAACGTGCTTTTCCTTCACTTAACTGCGAAATAATTTTCTGAGATCGCGCAGTTCTTCCAGTCATTGATGTTTCTGAGTGCACAGCGAGGCCTTTTTTTATTTTAATATAACATATAGGTGATGAGTGTAGGAGTGGGTCTTTCTGAAATTTCTTGTGCACACGGACTGATTGACTTGAAGCATTGTATTCTGCTGATGGGAGGGATTTAGCTTAAGCTGAAACTAGAGCCATATGAAGAACACTAGATCGCGAAAGTTAAAGATGTGTTACAAAAACACTCTTCCTTGTGAATATCTCAAACGCCGAAGAGAAGACTGATGTGGCTTTTCGAGTCCAAGGCAGCTTGGTTCTCACACGGACCAATCGATATGACAGTGAACCTTCAAGCGATTACTTCACTCTTGGAAGAAACACCTACTGAGTCAGCCTGCTCCTGTATTGGTGATTTTTGAATGAAGGACGGAATGATAATAAGGCGCTGCAGTTCGATCGGCTGCCCCATAGAAACTAACATCGCTGTCTCTTCACGTGGAAGCGCCACAAATAGGGGCTTTAGCTACGACATCTAAGCAGCGACCTTAGTCTGACAAGAACTTTTTTCGTGCGCGGGACTTAGGTGTAACTTGCGTTTTTTTGAAGTTTTTAGGTTTTTTCTTCTGTAGTCCTCAATTACGTCATGTCCAGGCTATCAGTCATCTAGTATTTGGCTTTGTTCTTTTAATACGGAAAGAACGTAGTGAATTGATCTGGTTTCTTAAGTTAAGGCATTGACGATAGTTCTCGCTGATCCAAAATTGTAAAATCCAACGAAACCGAGACTTCGAAACGTGCATACCTTTTCTTTCCACCGGTGCCTCCGGTATTGACGCCTGTACATAAATGATACGACTCCCCAGTATCAGAACAGTACTCTTCTGCCGGTACATCTATAGCTTATTGAGACATTCAGCCTACCTCGAAATATCACCTGCTCTAATTCTCTTCCTGAGACGTTCTTCGTCTCACAACTTCTCTATTTTAATTCACTGCTTATTCGGTTGCGCATGAGCAAGCAAAGTGCACACATACAGACATTATGAAGGCAATAGGTGGTTCAAATAGAACATTAGCGCATGTAGAGAAGTTTATTTTAGCGACTACCCCTGTTCAGTGACTTTTAAGAGTTAAAAATATGAAAAATATCGCAAATACTTTCTTTTTGACTCAATGCTAATTTTTCAAAATCGGCAAAATACAGGTACTTTGTCTTTTGGAATGTGAAGGATAAATTACGTACTTAAAATTAAACCTTGATGACATCAACTCACGTGAACTTTTCGATCTTGTTTTCTTCCAAGCTGAACACTGCAGGAATGGTAAGTAAACATTTTTTCTTTGCGTGTTGCTGGTGAAATTTACTTATTTACCACTGCTTTGGTAGTGCACTTATTATCTGCGTAAAAATAATATTGGCACACCAAATCCGAATAAAAATAATGGCGAGGATTCCTTGTAACATTCGGAAAAGAGATCTGAATATAACGCGGTGTTGAAAACATGCACTGAAATGTCAAGTTTTCGCTGGTTTTAGCCAACAATTTCTACTATGACTGGCAACATAACCACGCGGAAAAATAGACTCTTCAACTGCCTTTCAAAAGCATTGTTTTCACGCAACAACTAAATTTATATAGTGAGTGAGGGTTTTCCGTTGTAGCCATAAAAAATGGGCTTAGAGAACCAGCTTGCCTTTTTTGTACGAGCATGCAGATGAATTCCCACCACGTGACGCTACGCTATTTATAAATGTAGCTTAGAACTACATGGCGCTTGTATGCTCATACCGATAACAACATATGTGGCAAGGAGCTTCTGAAAAAAATTATAGCATGGTGCTTCTGCTTTGTTGTTCTATCTTTTTTTCAATAGTCAATATTCATCGTGCGCCTCATACTGCGCTTACAAGAAAATGAAACTTAGTCCATTTCAGGAGTCATCCTTTGCTACGGGGATCGATTCTGTACACATTTGGGAAGGCCACGTGTGCAGTGAAAGTCATGCGAGTTCGAAGCTTAAGTACTTTATTTCCGTAGTGGACGCAACTTCGATCGCAAAGTTTTGTTCACTAATATATTTTAGCGTATTAATTATAAATAATCATACCGCATTAACATATTATTCATATCAAGGAAATTATTGTGTACTTGACACGATTCATATGTGAAGTTCAGTGTACCGAAATCTCCCTGTATTTATGAGATATGTCGTAGTGAATGACGCAAGAAATTTTGACCACTTGGGTTTTTAACCGGTGCACCCAAATCTGAGCACGCACGCTTACAGGACTTCCGCCTCCACTAAAAATGCAGCCACCGCAGCCGAGATTCGATCCCGCGAGCTGCGGTTTATCAACCGAGTACCTTAGCAACAAGACCGCCAGGGCGGGGTTAATGTATAGTGAAGACGTAGATAATTATGGTGGCTCAGTCTTTTGCAAACAAGATTTTGCAGTGCGTCAGACGAAAGGGGAAAGAGAAAGAAATGAGTTGAAGGACGAGGAAGTTAGCCAGTTCTTAGACTAGCTGGCTGCCCTCTGCTGTGTAAGGAGGCAAAGGATGTAAAAATGACGGAAACAAGAAGTTACAGAGAGAGACGACAGGAACTCTTACCGAAGCTCTAGATGCACGAGGTGAACCCCGTTGTCGGAACTAATTATTCTGGGTCCTTGGTCGAGTCTATTTTCAGCCCAGAAGGCTTTGAAAGCTTTATTGCGCTTTTTGTGGACAACTCGCCTTATAAACGAAAGGTGAAAAGCCAGGATGCCCTGCTATGACACAGGGTAAAGTACGTTTTTTTCTTGTAACAGGCTATTCCTTCGCTGTTTTTGGAACGCTACCGCCGTGTATGACGATCAAAATAGTTTGTTCGAAATAATAATTACGACATGCTTGCACTTAAGTGTTCCACATACATTACTGCCTTCCGAGAGATAATATTCTCGGCGACAACTTTTTTTTGGCACTGAATAGAAAGCTACGAAGCCAAATCCCGTACATTCTACTGCCAGTGAATGTATTTCCACAATTTATATATATATATATAAATATATATATATATATATATATATATATATATATATATATATATATTTAACTTGAAATAAAATTTATCCTCCTTTATTTTCTACGTCGAGCAATTAGAGACAGCACGCAGCTCACACCAGTAACATGTTCGTATTTATTTCAATTTATCAGTGGTTACTTTGTGTTTTTGAACGCGCGAGAAAGCCCCGTCTTTTTACGTGCACCTGGAACGCTAAGCAGCGTCTGCAGCTACATGAAACGCCTATGGTGTGCCCCCGTCACTTTCCACAGCGTTACAAGACGCTAGCCAGAGCGGGCTATTTCGCGTAGTTCATGGGCTGGAGCTGTGCCTCCAACGCTTTCACTTCAATGCCAAGAAAAATTCCCGCCGAGTATTCACCTTCTCATAAACGCTTCCCTGGGCTCCGCCATAGCCCTCCTTGGGCTGTGCAAATGGGCGCGTCCCCTCGAAAATGCACTGACAACGCTGTGCCCTTAGCCTTTGTACTCCCGGGCACAGCCCATCATGGCGGTGTTTTTTTCCTTCCTGTGAAAAGGTGTATAGCCGACATAGATGCGCATATAAATATTGACGCACAAAAACATTTGAAAAAAAAATGCCCGCGTATCTTAGTGCTTCGCTGCAAACACCATAGATTTTTGCCGAACGTACTACATCAGTCCTGGTCTCATCCGCAGCCACTAGTCATGCTGTTTTCGTATCATTTCCGTCGTAGCGCGATATATGCAATATTTTATCGCATTGTAACTACTGGCAGGCCATGTATTCCTACCTCCACATGTCAGCAATGTTGTGGTTGCGTGTGGTGCATTATAGGATAAAAGTTTCGAAAAACAAGTATTTTTAAGAATGTGTGAGGTATTTCTAAAATATATTTTATTGTGTGGAAGGGTCGATGGTTGTGCGCATGTAATACTGATGCACTGAAGTAGACGCCTTCCGAAATAGATATCACCATATCATCTGCGGAGGACTTCTTGATTAGCGTAGCGTTGTCAGCGCATCCTGAGAAACACTGGGGTTTTTAGAGCTACGTATATATGTATTTTCAAGTGAAGGCACGCACAAGCTAATACGTACTTATGGGTGTGGCGCCTCACATATGATTAGAACTTGTTTTGGTCAACAAAATTCATAAGTATAAGCGCAGCCTTAGTTGATGGCTGTGCGCTGAGCAGTTACCTGAACTGTGGCCGGGCGGCTTAGAAGTGTGACGGAGTGAGACTCTGTAGGCACCGTACACTGACCAGTGAAGCTGCGTTGCTCACACTGCCCTGTCTAAAAGTGTCTGACATTCGCCGTTAGGGGCACACAGAAAAGAGACGCGTACTCGCGTGCCAAATGTATCCCGGGCACAATCCGCCGACGCCGTCTCAAGGTTTTTTTTTCATTCGCTAGGCTATGTATTCAGGCACTTCAATGAGACCGGAAAACTTGTCTGAACGGTGCCTACAGATGGGCAAAGCAGCTCCCAACGGCGCAGCTCAATAAAGCGAGCCGGCCTAGTTCAATGGCTTACGGGTTCTACAGTGCTCGATTAGTCCGTTGCTCGGATTTGGGTGCACGTTAAAGGAACTCAGGGGGTCGAAACTTCCGGAGCCCTCCACTACGGCGTCTCTCATATTCATAAGGTGGTTTTGGTACGTTAAACCCCACGCATCAATCAACAAATTTATCTAGTGGTCCATATACCTCCTATCGGAAACCTTCACTCAAACATGAACGCTGGCTAGGGCCAAATATCCCTACATTTACCACCTTGGTGAGAGGGATTCGGAGTTCCAACTTGCATGAATGGCAGCACACACGGGGTGCGTCGTCATTGCGAAAACTAATTCCAGCGGCGCCTCGTCCTTTACTATCTCTTTGTCGCGCACTGTTTATCCTTTTGTCTTCTTTTCTCTTGTCTCATGCACTGTAAGCTTTTTTAGGAGCATGCTCACGCGTGCGGCACCTTGCAATGTGTGCAATGTTTTTTTTTTGATGCATCCACTCGGTCATCCTGCACCATCCCTCGCACGTTTAAAACTACACATTTCGCAAACATAAATTTTTAAACACTCAGGCCAAGCAGCATCTACAACAAATCAAAAGCATGACTAGCACTAACGAAAAAAATGTACTTGGTTTTGTTTGATTTTGCCCGTTTCCGAAAATGAACTTTTGTGTCAAATGTGGCATCACAGGCTCAAACAATTAGCAGATAAACAGCACATTACCATACGCATACTCGAAGAAATGATGCGGAATGAGCAGGATAAAAAAAGAAGAGACCCATAGGACGAAGGCTTCGTCCTGCGTGCCTATTATTTGGTTATCCCGTTCATGGCGCTTTATTGCTTCAGCTATGCATAGCCGACTGGACCAAACCTCCTTTTTTTAGAAGAACACACGCATGTTCAATCCTAATGATGACGAAACTTACAGACCGTGGTATGGAAATAACACGCAAAACAAAGGAACACCACAAGAAAGATAATTTTTATACTGAGTAAAGTACAAAGCATCTTCTGATATATTCACATTGCTAGCACGCATTTAGCGTTGAGTTGAGCGAAGACAAATCAAGTGATCAGCGATTCGAATCGGAGCAATAACGAGCACCAACAACAGTCTTCGTCCTCATCTTTTGCTGGCACTGCTGTTTGCACCATATCCATTGTACAAATCACTCTCCTGTGAAAAAGAATTCATCCTGACGACCTAAAGAACAAGTACGACTGATGGACCATAGCGTGGCTTCAGCCGGTTGACGTGAACAGCCTAACAGCCATGACGGCGGCGTGTGCTGATGAATAAACGGGCTCGATGATATAGTTTACCGGAGATGCTTGATGTAGGACGCGGTAGGGGCCTTCGTACTTAGGCAGCAGCTTTGAAAAAAGGCCAGGAGCTGAGGAGGCAACGCGAAGCCACACCAATGCTTTAGGCGAATATGACTGGGGATGCAGGTTGACGTCCTGGTGGTCTTTTTAGTGTGCTTGGTCTTGTGTGGTTAGCGAACGTACTAGCTGCCCGCATTCTTCAGCATAGGTGTCAACTTCACAGAGAGTTGCATGCTCTGAAGTGTCCGGGTGATACAACAGAACTGTGTCCATAAATGAGCAGGGTTTATGACCATAGAGAAGAAAGAAGGAAAAAAATTCTGTCGTAGACCGAGTGGCGCTGTTGAAAGCATACGTAACAAATGGTAGTATGCGGTCCCAGTTGGTGTGGTCAGCAGAGACATACATGGATAGCATGTCGCCCAATGTGCGAATAAAGGGTTCAGTCATGCCATTCAATTGAAGATGGCACTCACTGGTCATTCGATGAACGACATTGGTTTCACGCTGGAGGGCTTGTACAGCTTCTGAAGAGAACGTGCGGTCGCCGAGTAGCTCGTGAAGTACGCCGTGATGTTACCTCTGATAGCGCAGCAGTCTCAGCATACCGTGTCAAATGATCGATAGCGACAATCGCCCAGCAGTTCACGTCGGTGTGTACAGGAGGGATTCGTACAAGTCCATTTTAATGCGATTGAAAGGTCGTGAGGAACAGGGAAATGGCTGGAACGGTCCTGTGATGGTACACTGTAGACTCTGCCAGCGTCGACACTTTGAGCATGAACGCACGTAATGGCAAATGAATCGGTACATTCCCCGCCAGTAGTATCGCGGCCGGAGGCGTGCGTATGTCTTTATTACGCCAGTGTGGCCGCATTTGGTGTCTGCATGTAAGGAGGCGCAGATATCACCACGTAAATGACGAGAAATCACCAACAACCACTTGCGACCGTCAGTGAGGCAGTTGCGGCGGTATAGTAGAGCATGGCCCATAGTGAAATGACGAGCTGTGTGCTGCAGCTAGCCACTAGCACTACTCGTAGAGGGCGTGCTAGGAACTCCATAAAAGACACGATCGAATGGTCCTGACGCTGCTCAAAATACACGTCAGCATGTGTGAAGGACGCATAATTGTAAGTTCAAACAGGCGCATTTGCACAGTCACGAGGAAGCGGAGGCCGAGGAGAGCGTTGGCGTTTGAATGTCTGCGCGCTGACCTTTACACGACATAGATTTTGTTGTCTTAAAGACGTATTGCGCAATGGCCTAGACGACTAGATGGCTCGTTTAGGGACGATAACCAGCAGAGGACGTGGTGATCAGTCACGACATCAAATTGGCGGCCATATACGTAAGGTCTAAATTTAGCGATTGCCCAAACGATGGTAGACATTCTCTCTCCGTGACTGAACTCTTCAACTGTGGTCAGAGTACAACTCCCGTAAGAAATAACGCACTCGTTGAAGCCATACTTTCGCTGAGGAAGAATAGCGCCAAGGCAGGCTCCGCTAGCGTCCGTGTGGATTTTGGTAGGGGCTTCTGGGTCGTGGTGACAGGGAATCCGCGGCAATGTCAAAAGATTACGTAATTTCGCGAATTCGTCGGCATAGGCGGACGACCATGCCATGATTCCTTTGCTGTCCGCAAGTAGACGTGTTAAATAGGCCAATTTTGATGTGAAATAGTCGTCAAAAAAAACAAGCATAGCTTTACAAAGCTCCGGAGTTCATTGATTGTCGACAGCTTAGGAAACTCGCATATGGCGCGGAGTTCGCCTGGATTGGGTAAAACGCCATTCTTACTGGCAACGTGTCCTAAGATGGTGAGTTTCCGTGCGGCGAAGTGACATTTCTTCGAATTTAGTTGTAGCCCAGCCTGTGTGAGGCATTCCAGGACGCTTTCGAGGCACCGGATATGGCTATCGAAGACTTTCAAAAGAAAAAAAACATGACGTCGTCCAGATAGCACAAACACGTGTGTCACCTGAGACCTCGAAATATATTGTCCATAAGACGCTCGAAAGTGGCCGGGGCATAGAAAAGGCCGAACTGAATCACGTTGAACTCGTACAAGCAGCCAGGAGTAACAAACGCAGTTTTGGCGTGGTCAGCTTTATCCAACTCCGACCGAAGATCCAGCGAAGAGAACTCCGCTTCTTGCAAACAGTCTAGCACGTCATTAACCATGGGGAGTGGACAGACATCTTTGCAAGTGATTTTGTTAAGGCGGCTACAATGAACACAGAAGAAGTTGCTACCGTTCTTCTTTGTCACAAGCACCACCGGAGATGCCCAAGGGCTGTGGGACGGCTGTATGAATCCCCGACTAATCATGTTAGTCACCTGGTCATCAATATTCTGGCGTTAAGCTTCAGAGACGCAGTATGAACGCTGGCGCAGGGATGCATGGCTGCCGGTGTCTATATGATGAGCAATTGAAGTTCTGCCCAAAGTGGTTTGCTTGTGATCGATATACATACGAAGCGGCCGAGAAGCTTTAAGAGTTCGTTTCGCTGAGCACTAGGAATGTCCGAAACAATCGATGGGAGGGCGGCGTCTGGGGTAGACGCTAGACGACTGTTGTATTGAAATTAGAGGTAGACGACTGTTGTATCGAGATTAACACTCGTGGCATGGGGGCTTGGTGTGCGACTAGGCAGTAAGTTAAATCAGACAGAATCAATGTCCTGAAGTTGCCCTATACATTCTCCGTGGACTATAGTGGTTAGGACCGAAAGCAGGTTCGTGGCATCAATATTTGCGCAGGAGTTTCCGATCAAGATAAGAGCGAAGGAGAGAATAAAGTGCCCACGGGACGTCAATTTTGCTGACGGCGTAGACAAGGCTGTAGAGAAAGCATAGTCGCAGGAAATCGACACAAGAACAGACGACATAGGTGGGATGTCCGTGTCCTCAGCGATGACCACACGCCAAAGAAGATAACTTGGCAAGATCTTTGTCAGAAATTGCTGATAATTCTAGCTCAGCACGGGCACAATCGACCTCGGCGTGGTTTGTGGACTGTCCCAGCCCAATATATTGTCATTTGGGAAGTGCAGAAAGATGACCATTTCAACCGCATACAAAATTTCCTGAATGAGTAGACGAGTTAAGCACGTCGTGGAAGGTGTACAGGATGGGCTCTCGCCAGACGAAGAGAAACACCAGAAAGTGGAATCGTAATAATTGTTAACTTGCGGCACATCGCTTCGCTCAACACAGACACAGCAACTCCAGTATCGACTATGGCGGACACGGCAACGCCCCCAATGAGTTATTTCGTTTGCAGGATGGGAGTGAGGCCTTGTAAATTTTGACAGTGGCGCATCTATTGCCACCGGAAGTGCGATGGTTAGTTTTCCGTGTGGTTGGCCGAGGAAGGACAAAGCATTCGAGATAGTGAGCGCCGGCGCGGAGAAAGTGATCTAGACGAGTTGGAGGTGCGGCGGTTCGACGATGAGGTGTTCGAAGAAGCGTAGGAGGGCATTGGCTGTTGCGGATCTGTATGGCCGTAGCTGTGATTGGCGTCAATGGTAGTGCGACTAAAAACACGGCGGCGGAAGAAACGCTCGACATGCCCTGGTAGACCGCATCAATAGCATACTGGCTGGTTGTCTATATGCATCAAGATTTATTGGGAAGGGTGACAGGACGACGATAAAGCGGAACGATGAACCTACCGGCGCCAGCGATGGGTAGAAGACATGTGGACGCCGAGGAGAGTCTCTGCGGTGTGGTGTGGCAGTGCATGTGAACATCCTCTCGCAACGTCGGCATAGGTCAACGGCGCTGATATAGGTGTTTGCATGTGCGTAGGCGGAAGAGCTTCGGATACTTGCTTCCCAAAGGTTTAGCGCAGTGACGAGGGGAGTCCATGACTATTACTGGGGACAAAAGGTGCAATAGACTGTTGTCGGGCAACCTTCTTGCCGATTAACTGTTGATTTTGGTGCGTCAATACCACGGGATCCAGAGAGGTGGCGCCAACAATCAGTGCTGATGTCTTGGTGGTGTCGAAACTACTACGTCGCGTGGCAATGCGCTGATTTCGCAACTTTTCGTGGCTCTGACAGAGCTGAATGACGTCTGTGACGGTTTGAGAAGTTCTCGCCTCAAGCATGCGAAATGCATCGTCTTCAATGCCCTTCATATTATTCTTGACTTTGTCTGCTTCAGACATGACAAGATTGAAGCGTCAGCAGAGACCTACGATATACTCAATGTAAGACGAGAAACTTCCTCCTGCCATCTGGGCGCGATCACACAAGCGCTGCTCTTCGTGGAGCTTGCGCAATACTAGTCAGCCGAATACATCCGCAAAAGTCGTTTTGAAAGATGTTCAGATGGTAGAGTAAGCCTCTTAGTTCTTAAACCAAAGCTCCACGACACCCGTCAGGTAGAAGTGGAGGCGGCGGAGTTTGTCGTTATCGTCACACCAGTGATTGGAACTCACCCTTTCATACGAAGCGAACAAGTCCTTGACGTCCTGCTCATCAGTGCCGTTGAAAAAAACAGGGTTGTGCTCCTTCGGAAAACAGGCAAAACGGAGAGCGGGGGTGCGGCAGCATTCAGCTGTGCTGCAACGTCATCAGGCATGATGGATGACGAAGGTAAAATCCGGCTCCATAGTTCCAGGGTGTAAATGAAAACCAGCAGCTCCACAACTTGCTGAATGTTGAGCGTTGAGTCCGTGACGCGTTTATTAAAGACCGAACACAGGTGAAATGATCAGTAATTTCAATCAGAGTAATCGCGAGCACGAACAATGGTATTCGTCCTCATTTTTTCGTGGCACTGCTGTTTGCACCGTATCTTATGTACAACATGATATTGCACAAATTCGGGTTAGTATGACATCATTAGGACTACAAAATAAACGTGAAGATTCACTGCATAGCAACAACAATGGATGCAGTTGATGTATCTAGAAGTAAAATAATATTCTAAAGAATCACATATGTCAATACGAACTCCACATACAACTTAACTATTATTGGCTGCAGTTTACTTACTAAATTTGCGAGAACGTTCAGTATTTCACATAACTAGGCACATAAAAAAACATGGAGAGAGTAAACTCATGATATGGAAGGGTTCTTGCACCTGTCCTCTTGAAGCGCCCATTATTCAATTTTTAGCTGTCCTCTGCGCACCGATCAGCTAGCTGTTATCTTGCAGAATAGGTAAAGAATGCTTCCATATTGAAGAAAAGTTACAAGTTTCAATTAGATAAAGACCGTCTTCATTTCGTGAAAAAGCCAACTTGTTTAATGTGCTCAGGGCAGTACAACTTTTCATACATCTCACCCAGGGCCTCTGTAAGGTCTGTGTCACGGGCAAGGGGGGGTGAGGGTTTCTGTGTCCCAAATGTGCACGCTTTCCAAGGAGCCAATTTTCGGGAAGTGAGAATCTAGGCATTGGGACCGCGATTTCAGTACTAAAAACGTGGTGGGTTGAGAGAACCCCCCCTCTCCCGGCTTCGAGTGACCACGCGAGCGTGGAGGGCCGCGGCCTGTTCTTAATTTTAACGACCTGCGTAACGGCCTCCGGCCAGCGGGGTGCCGGCATACGGCGAGAAAACATCCAGCATGTTGACACTCATACATCTTGATTGGAGTCCGCGAGGCAGCTGTCACGCAAGGCAGCGTGTACCATCTCGCAGTAATGGCATATTGGTCCGCTAACAAACTAGCTGCATTCGGGTAACATGATCGGGGCAACCGAACGGCGTCATCATGGTGTGTGTTCACAAAGTTCGCGGAATATGTCTTTTTTGAGCCATTTCTTTCGTCTCTCCCTCAGATTGCGGGCCCAAATGCCGGAATAAGAGAGAGGAGAAAACGGCGATAGATACATTTAGTCTGTCCAATAAATGGAGTGAATGGTTTTCGTTGCCCGTGAGGAGAACGGGGAGGGGCAACCTAGAGGTTAAATCCTCGCTCTCGACTAATCACGGAGGTCCTGATCACAGCAAGCCGTGCTCTGCACATCGGCTCTGTCGAGGTAACAGGCAACGGTCCCAAGAGTGAAGAGTCTTGTAAATTTGTACAGATTCCTGCATATAAAGTCGAGTTGTTGTGACACACCGAAAGGCGCTGGTCTCCATACTTGACAAGCAGCAGCAGCCACGACAAAACAAGACAGACACCATGCAACCAAACTTCCAATTCCTTCTGAAGCAACAGCAGCTACACAGCTGAGAGAGCTCTGCTCAATAGAACAGAGAGAGTGGGTAGAGGGTTGAGTTTTACTGCCTCAAAAACGTGGTTATAAGGGATCACGAGTGATTAGCCTGACACAAATGCATAGCACACATTCAAACAGTTGTCTCTAGAGCAGTTGTATATCTGTAAAGATAGTTCCGTCGCATGTTCTTACCTACAGCTTGTTCGTACGATGTAAACGCAAAATTGTGCACATTTCAACTCAGTCCCCACATGCATAAAGATACGCTATTCAGTATAGTGAATTACAATTGACCCAATAAAAACTGCGCCTCAAAGGGCATTCAAATGTACTTAGGGGAGGGCACCATATTCCGTAACGTTTTAACGCGACAGCGTTAGAGAGCTCGTGTCGCGGAAATTTTGCCGTCGGCATCGGCCTCATGGTTGTGAGCGCAAAATCGTCCGTGATCGAAAAATCGACAAAGAAGTAGGCTGTGGTCGCCGCGCTGCGCTACTGCCTGATTTTCTCGCGCCGCTTTGCGCCGCCACGAAAATTTTCAGAGCAGGCAAGCCACCGCCGCGCAATACAAAAGGGGCTGCATGACGCCTCACATTGTGTCGTTTTTTTAAAGACGATAGTCTCTCTTGGGGGCCGTCGTCGCAAAAACTTTTGTCTGTTTGTCTGTACTTTTGTCTGTTTGTCCACCTTTAACGATGCACTAAACGGCATTAAAGTGACGAAAGGATACTCCAAACGGCTGACCCCATCCGCAGCAGCCACCAATAATTCTCTAGGTTCAGCATTCATACTTGTACGATTGTCAATTATTAAGCACTTATTGCGCGTATCTGAGGTACTATAACAACACGTCAATATTATGTATGTGTATTTTTTTACTAGAAAAGGCATACATAAGTAATTTTTGGGATCGTAGCCTTTATAACGCTGCGCTGGCCATGTAACGCTTGCACGAAACGGCAAGTGTTTCTAAAGCTTTGCTAAGAGGACACGGTGGTGGCACCTACCCGCTGCCTTACGTTCTACACCTTATCACCTCAGAGACGGGCACGCACGTCGCGCGCTCCACTTTCCAGGATATCTACCAGATAGCGCTCATGTCGGACGTGTGACGTGAATTTATGCGCTCATTCGCTTCCGCTGCGCGCACAAAGCACTCTAGCGCAGCGCCTTTATAATAATATTCGCTGATTTTCTTGCACAGAACATCAAATAAACGTTTTGTTTCCTCTCGCCAGACGCAAGACTATAATCTTCCGACGACATTTGCGGTGTAATATCAAGATACGGGGCACTTTTTACCACGACGCCGTGGCGAATGCGCTAACCCCGCATGGTGAAGTCGCACAAAGCACAATTTTGAAGGGTCTGGCCACTCCGATCGTCCCACTTTTACCAAAACGACTAAAGCCATCAAGTGTTTTCACATCACAGTATCCTCGGTGATCGGCAAGCGCACTGCTGATGCCGCTTGAGAAGGCCACAGGTTCAGCGTAAAAAATTATACCACTAAACCTAGAGTGGAATCTGGCTCGATTGTCTACGCGAGTAGAACTTGTTGTTCGCGTAATTGGTAGATCATTGCGAAAAAAAAACAATTCGAGTGCAAACACATGACACATTCACGCACATACACACAAACACCGTGTTGTGCGTGCTTGATGCCTGGTTGTGTGTGTGCGTGAATTTGTCGTGTGTTCGCGCACAAATGAATTTTTTGAAATCTCTACATGGGGTACGCGAGGCTAATTGAACGGTGCTTCGACCACCATGGCTTGGAATTGAAGAAACCAGACTCCGAAAAACACATGACGACCACAAGCCCCATCGTGTGTGGTTGTCCTATTTGTCGTCTTGTGTATATGTTCAATAAAGCTGGGCTCCTAGATTCAAAGCTATGTGCCAACAGGCTTGACACCCAAATTTCCAACCACAATGGCATTGATCGAATGTTGAAGCCTCGTATCAGCTTCGGGTGGATTTCATTCTTGGCATTCGCGGTGCTCGTTCACGTGGGCTCATCGGCGGGAAGATCATGGAAGCAGTGGTTCGTATACAACAGACCTCTCTCTGCTGTGAAGACCATTGAATACACAGCAGAACAGATCTTTTTAATGCCGGGAGGTTGGGTGGATCATTGAGGGGCTTCCACAGAACTTCGCCGTCGTTTTGCAGCCACGTTGGGTGCGTCTAAAGAATACGTAGCCCCGCCGCGGTGGTCTAGTGGCTAAGGTACTCGGCTGCTGACCTGCAAGTCACGGGATCGAATCCCAGCTGCGGCGGCTGCATTTCCGATGGAAGCGGAAGTGTTGTAGGCCCGTGCGCTCAGATTTGGGTGCACGTTGAAGAACCCCAGGTGGTCGAAATTTCTTGAGCCCTCCACAACGGCTTCTCTCATAATCACAGCGTGGTTTTGGGACGTTAAACCCTACAAATGAATCAATCAATCAATCTAGAGATTACGTAGATATACAGGCAATAAAGTGAAGTCTATGCAATTTCCTTGGAAAAATAATGATTATGTATTATTGGGGATCGTTACGTAAACAAGAGTCTGCCAAAATTATGAAATACCAACCGTAAATATGTAACAATGCCTAAATCAGGAAAGCTAGCATGCTCCCGCCACCTTCAAGAAGATAACGTTCCTTGCGCCGCTCTCCGACACACACATATACGCATGCCTGTGAGCACTGTAGGCCAGGTGAAGCTGCTGCGCGCAGAGCTGAATTAAAACGGAGAACACCCATAGGCAGTCGCTAACTAACTCAATTCGATCCCAACTGTGTACTTCCCATCATTCCCACAATAGTTGAACGATCGCACCACCCGATTTCCTTCAAGATTATAGTACGCATTTGTATAAGCTTTAACAAGCGACAGGAGCAAGAAAAAAATACCGTCCAAGCACTCCGTACATATGGTTACCCAGCGAAAGCCGAAACGTGTGGTCCCGGTGTTTAACAGTGAATTGAACCCGACGCTGCACTGAAGTCCTCCAAAATTATTGGTTACATGTTGGTGCTTATTAATGAGGTTAGACACGCGTTTTGCTTGGTCTATTGCAGTGCTTGTTTCACATGCTTCGCATTGTACCGCACATGATGACGGTTGTGGAAGAGTGTAATTAGCGGTTGAATATTTTCGGATTGCCTCAATCGCATTGGTTGTTCTTGAACCATACGTGGTTTGAAGGTGTGGAGAGTTTTATATTTACTTATTGTAGTAAGCGCTATCTTTCGCATATCATGTTATCAGAAACAATGTCGTTTCTTTAAACAACATTGTTTTCTCTACTGCTCTATTTGAATCTTTCATACCTTCCATTGACAGATAAATATGTCTGCGGGTTTTACGCTTTCTTCCATTGCCAATTACCCATGGAAATAAATAGGTGCATACCTAACGAAAACGAACCAAGAGCTCCCCTGCACGAAAAAAAAAAACTTACGCCTCCCTGAAGGTAATTGAGCAATGTATGCGGATTATGCATGAAAAGTTGGCAATAAAATTATATATATTATGATGTCTGGGTTGAGATAGCGTTCACTCATCCCAAGAGATTGGCAGCGAACGGCTAGTATGAGACGGAGCGTGCACACACCCGATGATGATTGTGGTGACACCCAATGAAGATGAGGACTAAGACCCAGAGGAATGATGATGAATATGATAATGCATATAAGAAAAGAAGCGCATGACGAATGCCTACACTAATCCCCCCCCCCATCAAAGCGACCATCCTCACCGTAGCAAGTCAATGTGACAGAGAACGTCGCCTGAAAAGCTTCATGTGAGACACGTGCAAGATCTCTGTGGTACGGTGATGGTGCTTTGTTGCGACGACAAGTGGGGTCGCACGATAACTAACAGTCGAAGTCTGCTCAATACTACGTAAGGCCAAATGAAGGGTGGCTGAAACTTGTCACACAAACCAGGTATGCGAATAGGTATGAATAGGAACACCTTGTTACCAGGTCGGAAGAATACAAGGTGATGGGAAGCGTCATAAATAACTTTTCAATCTTGCTGTCGCGCTTCAGTGTTGACACTAGCACGATCGTGACATCAGGCTAGTCTTGAAATGTATTCCTCGCTGGAAGACGGAGACGAGTTGACGCCACTGTTAAAAAAGGAAACGTCGAGGAGGAAAGTAGGGGAACGTCCATAAACGAGGTAGAATGGCGAATATCCGGTGGTGCGCTGAACGGCTGTGTTGTAGATAAAGTTGAGAAATGGCAGAAGAGTATCCCAGTTTTTGTGGTCTGGACTGATGTAGATGGCTATCATATCAGCAAGAGTACGGTGAAACCTCTCGGTAAGACCATTGGTCCGAGGGTGGTAGCTTGAAGCTGTCTTGTGTGTTATTCCACAGCCGCGCAATACTTCATTTAGTACTTCTGACAAGAACACCTTTCGACGGTCAATCATAATGTACGAGGAGCACCATGCGCAGAATGATAGCGTGCAGAACGAAGTCGGCAACTTCCGATACAGAGGCAGTTGATAGTGAGTTGTCTCCGCGTAGCGTGTCAAGTGGTCTATTGCGGTCAATATCCATCGTTTGCCAGGAGGTGTGACGGCAAGAGGGCCGTAAAGCTCGATGCCAACAGCCTGAAATGGCGTTGTGGGGCACGGAATAGGCTGCAGAGGCCGGGCCGGTGCAGTTGTCTGGATTTTACAACGCTGGCACCGGACACAGAAACCGACGTAGTGCACAATTTTAGTAGAAATACCAGGCCAGTAGAAGCTACTTCGATTGCGGTCGTAAGTTTTTTGAATACCAAAATGTCCGGCGGTCAAGTCGTAATGAAAAGCTTTAAGTACGTCAAGTCGAACAGAGCGTGGTAGCACGGGATCCCAAAGTTGACCATCTGGGTAGTAAATGTGACAGTACAGAACTCCTTTCTCCAGCTTAAATCGCAAGAATTGACGACGATGTCGCGCGTTAGGTGGAAGGAAAGCTCCTGAGAGCTGGTTCATAATACGCCTACTGTACGGATCAGACAACTGGCAGAAGTAAAATGTGCGCTTGTCATCCGAGAATAGATGGTCTATTGAGGCGAGTGCGGGCGCTGCAATCGAAGTGATGGCCGAACTTTCACTGATGCTGAGCTGGGTATTTGGTAGCAAGCAGCGCGAAAGGGCGTCGGTGTCTTCATGTTTGCTACCGGACTTGTAGGTGATATCGAAGTCTTACTCCTGTAAACGTAGAATCCACCAACCCAAGCATCCAGACAAGTTCTTCAAGGTGGAAAGCCAGCATAGGGCGTGGTGGTCCGTAACCATCGTAAAATGACGGGTGTGGAGATAGGCACGGAACTTTTGCACTGACCAGACCACAGCCAAGCACTCATGCTCAGTTATGGTGTAGTTCTTCTCGGTCGCAGTTAGAGCTCTACTGGCGTATGCAACTTTTTTCTCATGTGAAGAGGTGTCGCGTTGGAGCGGAAGAGCACCTATACCACGGCCGCTAGCGCCCGTATGCATACGATGGTCGGTGCAGCCTCATCAAAGTGGCGGAGTACAGGTTCGTACATGAGGGCACACTTTAAAAGGTCGAATGCGGTTTGACGTTCTTCAGACCACAGAAAAGGCACGTCGGAAGCAAGAAGCTGGTGCAGTGGAGCCGCTATTCATGCGAAGTTGCGTATAAAACGGTGAAAATAGGAGGCGATACCAAGAAAACCTCGCAACTACTTCGGCCTTTCGGGTCGGCGAAAGCGAAGCACCGCAGCAATTTTGTCCAGATCTGGCCCAATTCTGTCTTTGGTCACGACGTGGCCCTAAACCTTGATAGGTTTTGTGGCAAAACGGCATTTGTTGTGTTGAGTTGGCGACCAGCGGAGGTAAGACACGTCAGAACAGTATGCAAACGTTGTAGGTGCTGAGGAAACGTTGAAGAAAAAATGACGATGTCGTCCAAGTAGCAGAGGCAGGTCTTCCAATGGAGGCCACGCAGCATGGTATCTATCATGCACTCAAATGCAGTGGGCGTGTTGCACGGCCCGAAAGGCATAACGTTGAATTCATATAGACCATCAAAGGTTGCGAATGCCGTTTTCTTTTTATCCTCTTTGTGCATAGGGATTCGCCAGTATTCGAAACGCAGGTCGAGGCTGGAAAAGTATTTAACGCCTTGTAGAGAATTAAGGGCGTCGTTAAGGAGACTCCCAATCCTTGCGAGTGATTGGTACCCAATCACTCGCAAGGATTGGGTACCAATCCTTGCGAGTGATTTTGTTGAGCGCCCTGTATTCGACGCAAAAGCGCACGGAGTCTTCCTTCTTATGAAACAGAACCATAGGCGACGACCAAAGGCTAGATGAGGGGCGAATCACCTCTCGTATGAGTATGTCGGCTATGTTTTCTTCGAAAATTTGTCTCTCAGCAGGAGACACGCGGTAGGGCTGGCGGCGTACAACAGATGTTTCGACGGTGTGGATTCGATACGTTGTAGTAGTAGTGCATCCAACGTCGAGGAATAAATATCGAAGGTACTTGCGTGTTTCTTTAACAAAGCAAGTAGCTGTTGCGTCTGTGAAGGTGTCAAGTCGTCGCTAATGGATGCAATAAAGGCGGAAGAAGCAGGCTCACCACTAGGGCTATCGTTGGAGAAGGCGGCATGAAGTGGCACGATGCACGCAGGCTCGGAATCTTTCACGCAGGCCACCGTGATGTTCTGCGGAAGCAGATTTTTTTTGGATGTTCTATTCACGGTGGTGACAAGTGCAAAACCATTGAAAAAACCAACTACACTGAAAGCGAGAATGGAGCCTTTACCGACGCAACTAAATGATGGTGAGACCAAGACGTCGCCATGGCCGATGTCTTTGGAGGTAATAAATACAATTCGCTCTTGACCTGGTGGTAATTCGGTATCTTCCGCAGCGGTCAAACTAAGTGGCCTGTGGGGGTCGTCGTTGAGCGTACAGTCCATGTCGGTGAGGTGGACGACGCGTTGGCCGCAGCAAATAGCCGCAAAAGCAGAAGAAAGAAAATCCCACCCTAAAATCAGGTTGTGAAAGCAGTCATTCAGGACGACAAACTGAGTGTGGTTGTGGATACCATCAATGAAAGCGCGGGCTGTACAGAAAGCGGAAGGGCCAATGGTATACCCTCTGGCAGCAACCAACGTGGGTTCATCGTAATTGATTGATTTGTGGGGTTTAATGTCCCAAAACCACCATATGATTATGAGAGACGCCGTAGTGGAGGGCTCCGGAAATTTTGACCACCTGGGGTTCAATCGTAAGGGGTCATCACTTTTTTCAGACGTTGGCCTAAATCAACACTCATAACAGAAACTTCTGCACCCGTGTCCACTAGAGCATCCACGTACACTCCTTCCCCTAACACCGAAATTGTGTTGCTCGGGCCTGGTGCAGGAATATCAGTCCTAACTTGGAATGCAGTTTTCCCCCCGAACACTGCATCACTTAGTTTTCCGGATGACTAGCAGTGACGAATGAGGCAGGCTGAAGTGCGGAGGAGGAAAGGCGAAAAGGTGATGGTGAACGGCGTCTAGAGTTACGGCTGTTCCCAGGTGCGCTCGATGCGAGCGGAGACGGAGACCGGCGTGGAGGTGATGAATGGCATTGACCTTGATAGTAAGAAGTATCTCGTTCACGCATGGCGTAACCCCGAAACGTATCTTGCTGATGCTTTCGGCAGCAATGAGATAGGTGGCCGCGATTGCCGCAGTGATAGCAGACAGGGCGGGAAGAGCGCCAGGGTGAGGAGTAGAAGGCGTTAGAGGCACCTGGAGATAGCGCGCTCCGATGGGCCGAAGAAGGGTGAGGTGGCATCGAACATTATTTGACCGGGGGAGCGGCAGCAACTGACGCGTAGGATGGTTCCGGCAATGTCACGTGTACGTTGCTCGGAGGCGTGGCAGCGACTTGAGCGTAGGTTTATATGAGGCGAGAAACAGGTGGTTGTACGAGATCAGGGCCGGTCAGAGATGTAAGTTCATCGCTAATGAGGTCACGCAAAGGAACTCCTGGAGGCTCTGTTGAACGCGGCGAAGGAGGTGTGAAACCCATAGATCGCAGTTCTTCTCGTATAATGTCCCGGATGAGGTCACGCAGATGGCCGTGAGACGTGTAGTCGTGGTCGCCAATGTACGACTGCTCGTAACGTAGCTAGAACGACATTGACTTCATAAGACACTAAGGAACAGACATTGGTGAGTCGAATCCACCCGTTCCCAACGCGGCAGCACAGGCTCCCTTCCCTAGCGGAAAGCTCGCAAGGCGCTTCTTAAATCTGATGCTTCTATCCTGGCCATGGCGGTTTTCCCGGCCTTGATAAAATACCCCCCAAAAAGGACAAGGAGCAGCAAAGGAAAATGGAGGTGGCTTTCACCGTTATACTCCGGAGCCACGGAACACCACCGGTGCGCTGCACAGAGCCGAAGCGGAAACTAGCAATACAGAGCTTTGATTTTCTTGGCATCTGTAAATTGTTTCCATCTTTCTCCATTAGAACGACTCTTTGCTCTCTTCTGCTCAATTTGGAGTATAGCCCCCCCCCCTCTTCCGCGCCACGCTACCACTGATCCGATGAGCCCCACGCTGGTCACGCGCCGAAGCCCGAGGTTAAAACACCGGTGCATCGCCGCCGCCAATTTGGCACCAGCGCACACGTCTACAATGAAGCAAATCAAATAAAGAATAAAATTTTCAGGCTCAATTAGGAGTGAACCCGGGCTGTTCAAGTGGCAAGCAGGTGTGCTACTAGAAAGCCACGATAACACTTGCAGGTGCTTCGGGAAAAACCACTACATAAATGCCATGTCACTAGTGCAAGGAGTCTCCTTAACGCATTTTGTTCGACAGGTGTGACGACGAAAACGAGCCCACTCGGTAATTTGTAGGCGAATTTAGAAGGGCATCGAACTAGGTCAAAAAAGGTCGCAATAGTGCAGCCAACAGCGGCTAAAAACACACAGGAATTGTCTAACAGCTTTAAAAATGGACAACAATGTCGATCTTGAGAAAACATATCATGCCTTTCCGTAGGCGTTGCTTGCCCCACCGCGATGGTCTAGTGGCTAAAGTATTCGGCTGCTGACCCTAAGGTCGCGGGTTCGAATCCCGGCTGCGGCGGCTGCATTTCTGATGGAGGTGGAAATGTTGTATGCCCGTGTGCTCAGATTTGGGTGCACGTTAAAGAGCCCCAGGTGGTCGAAATTTCCGGAGCCCTCTACAAGCCACCCCTCATAATAATATCGTGGTTTTGGGACGTTAAACCCCACATACAAATCAATCTATCGCAGGCGTTGATTAAGCAAACAGCAAACGCTAAATAATGTGCTGCCATCTGTGAGGCATTGTGAAACATTTAATGGCCTCTGAGACGGCAAGCTTGCTGCGTATATATTGAAGGCCACGCCACTCTTGCTTTAGATTTTATAAAAATGGCAGGTCCCACGTAGAGTGATAATCGATAATATGCGAAACACGAATGAGGCAGGTTGTTATGTTACTTTGAAATCACCACAACGTTACGAGGTGGAGGTAAATTATGCCGAACACGACTTCCGTGTCATGATTATCATGTTTGGATGTGTCATTTACCCTCGTCTTCAAATCACGTCACATGGTACCAAATTTAGTATATGTGAACTTAGCGTAACGGCCGTGGGCACGCTATGAAGGTAGGATGCGGTCATGTTGTTACATGACACGCGGGTCATGATTATCATATTTGCACCAGTCGTATAACTTAGTCATACATTGACGTCACGTAACACCAAATTTGGTATATGTGGAGCCAGCGAAACGGCCGCAAGTGCATCATGAAGGACCCAATATACTCCAACGTAACGTTGACACGCACACACGCTGGGCACAGTGACGCCATACGTTAGCAATACGTGAGAGCTCTATAGTCTGACGCTAGGCGCGACCGGCGTCTATTGGCGTGGCCCAACGGCAACCGGCGCGAAGTGCGACATAATGCATTTCACACCCACTACGTTACCCATACAGCACTGCGTCTGCCTCCTTTCGTGACGGAGGGACGCCGGGCGTGCTCAAACGCGCATGCATCAAAACGACGCAGCGCTGCGCGTGCCTGTGAGTTATGGCAGGACCGGCGACTGGCGTGGCAACGCCGGCATGACGCAATAAATCGAACGCCGGCGCGCACGCGCGCCGTGTTATGTCCAAGTGTATGGGCGCCTTGACTGTAGCGTGTAGTCATGTTTTCACATGACACGCATGTCAACATTATCATGTTTGTACCATTCACATACTTTCGTCATTCATTGACGTCACGTAATACCAAATTGTGAAGCTAGCAAAACGGCCGCGATCGCATCAAAAGTCTTGAATGTAGTCATGTTGTTACATGACACAAATGTCATGTTAATTATCTTTGCACCAGTCTTACACCTTCTTCACCCATTGACATCCCGTTATACCAACATTGGTATAAGTGAAGCTAGCGAAACGGCCACCAGCGCATCATGAGCGTGGCAGGTAGTCATGTTGTTACATGAAACGCATCTCATGGATTATTATCATGTTTGCACCAGTCACATACATTCGTCATTCATTCACGTACCGTAATACCAAATTTTGTATATGTGACACCAACGAAACGGCCGTGAGCACATCATGAGCTCGGCATGTATTCATGTTGTTACATGACACGCATGTCACGATTATCATGTCAGTGTCTGTCGATTGTGTTCGGCATGCAGTCATGTCCTACCAAACCATTTTCGCAACATGTCATGTTAACAAAACCACCGCAAGAGCAGCAAGGACATGAAATGCAAATTATGACATTCATGACACACATGTCATGATTATCATGCTATGACAAGTGAAATATGATCGTCATACAGTGATGGTATGCCATACCAAGTTTGGTATCGATACCATTATTCAAACTACCAGGAGAGCTAAATGTCGTAGGCGGGTAGATAAATAGATAGATAGATAGATAGATAGATAGATAGATAGATAGATAGATAGATAGATAGATAGATAGATAGATAGAATAAAGTGCAACGCGTTCAACTCTCAAAGACAAAGGTTATGAGTCCCCCAATTTTTCTATACGTGGCGGAAACTTTCTGTGGCAGCTCTGCCAAGGCTACGACGCCCAAGCACGCCCTTAGTTACTACGCATCTGCATCTAGTCCACGAACGCTAACATTTTATAGTTTCGTAGCACACTAGAAAATGTGAAAAGAAAGGTTGTAAACAATATGTTCAAGGTTGTTCGCATAAATATTAGGAATAATAACCTATGTACGTGTTTTTTTTGCTGTTTCTAGTTTTCTGGTTTTCTGGTGCCATTTCACCTTTTACCTGCCCCGGTAAGCAACGATGGCATCGCTCGGTATAGCAAGTTCACATCGAAGCTTTTGAGTGAACATCAGTGCGTATTCATTAGGTGACCTCTATTCATCGAGCAGGGAGAAACGAAGACTGCGGTGCGTCATGAAACGCTTTGTTTCCCGCACATGCAATCACCAAGAAGTTGTGTGCAAGTAATGAATTCAGCTAAAGTGGGAATCTAATCGCTATAGCCGCCTTGAAAGTGACACCGGCGACCTGCCAGGCTACAGTAACATTAGCTGTTTGGAAGAAAAAATGGGATTCAAAACTGTACGTAAAACAAATGATCATTTTTTTCAAATTTGCGTTGCATACGTGGTCGGTGTTTCGGCTGCCTAATATTGTTGATACAACACTGCTCCCATCGGCGTCTACAGAGGGAGTCCTGTCTTGCGCTTAGCCTGGGTAACAAACCCATGGATGTTGATTACCCTGTTGACTTTGCAAAAACAACATTCTTGACCGAGTAAAGATCGCGGTTCACCCCACTTGGATATACGGACGTCAGACGCCTGCTCTTGACCTATCAGTGCCAAGAATCCTGATTGCCGATCAGTGGCTTCGCGGCCTCTAAAGGAATAAGGTGAGCGTCTCCAGAAAGTCCTTGCAACTCTAAAAGAAGAAAAACAATGATGCCTACCAAGTATGCAATTAAATTTAAAAAATAGGCTTTGATTTTGCGTTTTTGCAGTTGCCCAGTATCTTTTTTTTCGAAATGAATCTTAGGGCTTTAAAGAACATCAGTGTTCTTTCCCGTAAAAAACTACCGTCTTATACATTTCCTCACAAAGAAATGTATTATTTATTGCATGGTGGTAGTGCGCAAATAAGCATGTTTGATGCGCTTGTGAATTCGAAACAAAATCACCCGAAAAACCAACTACTTGGCGTAGTAACATATGTGCACAAGCTGCGGCCACGTAGCTTTAGCTGTGCTGCCGCAAAACGTTGTCGCCGAGTGTAGGAATATTCGAGCAACAAGGCACGATGCACGAGCAGCGCGAGTCGTAAAACATCTCGGCAGAGAAGGGGATGAGTGCCCACCGCGGCCACCTGGGTTCGCTTATTAACATAAAGCCAATTCTCAACTCCATAAAACGCTCCGAGTGCTGGCAACGGTCGTCGAAAAAATAAACGTGGAACTTTCACTTGGTGCTGGTGGAATTTAAAATTATGGTGTCAGATTGCGTTGCTTCGTCGAAGGCGATAGGATGCTGGCTGCGGACCGTTTCCTTCTCATTGGCATCAAGGAGTTCACTGGTGAAACAGCGGGAATATTTGCGTTGTACGCGCAAACATCAATCCTCTTCAGTGAACCACATCAAATATACTTTTAGTAGAGGAACCTGTATAGCGAGCCCGAGATGGAAGAAGGCAACCTCTCACGTGTAGCCGGCATAGCCGACCTCTCCGAAAGGTGCTAGCAGTTTAGCGCTGCTTTGCTACACTGCTGCAGGCAAAGGCTTATCAGTTTTCGAAGTAACTACGCTGTGACTAGTGCTGCCGATTGCGTGTATCCCAATCATTTCCGTTTTATCGTCAAAATAAGACTACGCATACCGTTCACTTTAATTTATTTAGTTATTTCGGACATACCGTCAATCCAATTGGGCTTTATACAGGAAGGGCCCATTTAAAATTGGAGTACACAAGAGTGAAATTTTTAGAGATACGAATATGCAAAGATTTGCAAGTTCAACATAAAATTATTTAAGAAAACACATATTGAAGTATAATAAATGCTCTCACATAGAGCTACTAAGAACGGGCCATGGAAAAGAAAGAAACAAACCAAAATAAGAGTAAATGTACTGCGTATTTAGGAAGCACTTGTAATGTGTGAGTATATGAGTAAAGAATGAAAATTATACCATTACGGTAATTTAAACGGCAAAGTTAGTGCTGTACAAACAGATCACTTAGGAATTATTAATTTTAAAAATATATAAATTAAAGTTTTCATATTATTTTAGGGTAGTTTTTTATACGCCAAACGTGCTCTACGTCACAATGTGGTGGCCGTTGCCCCAACGCATCTCAGTACTGCAAAATTACTTTCAGCCCACTACGACTAAAGACCTTCGCCGTTTCCGCGGCATGCAGAACTCATATAGACGTTTCTTACCGCACGCCGCCAACAACGAGGCTCACCTTCACGATGCTTCGGCGGGGCTACGAGGCAAAACATCTTAGATTCCTAAGGCCTTTCCGATGGTCCCGATGTGGGCGCTGCGTTCTAGTATTCCGGAGTGTCGCGCTCGCTTCTATTGGTGTTTAGTCTGCGATGGACAAGAAATACTATGTCATGTATTTGACAAGGTTTCTCGGGCACAAGTAAAGCATTCTGCATGTAGTTTTACTATTGTAAGAAAAAACCACATGACACAAGATAATCTTTATTCCGTTAAAACATCACTGTTTCTTCAGTATTGCGGATTTTCGTTATCCTTCTTGCATTGCTCATTTTTATTATCCTTACTGTTCGTTCATCTTTGTGTGACAGCTTCGTTATACAATCCTTTTTATAGAAGAGCAGCTCACAAATCTGCGTGCGGGAAAAAAGGCGGCTGTTATAAACTCGCTACACATGAAACACACTACTCGCTGATATAACTTGCGAATAGCTGTTTCCTCATGAATACTTACTCATGTATAGGTGCGAAGTTGTTCATAAAAAACGGCACAGCGAAACGGTTAGCATAGCAATTCAACAGATTTTTTTACGCGACACTATGAATTTTTATATCCATAAGCCCGGCAAGTACCGCAGCCACGATTCTTCTAAAAAAAGAAGCAGGAAAAGAAAACATAAACCCCCCTTTGAAGGTGGGTTTCTACGCCTGCATTGAGAGGAAACTAATATTTATTACTTTAGTATTCTATCAAGCATCGTTTCATCAGAATGCCAATTTCATTGTCGAAATAACTTGCTACATAACACGCTTGGCATCAGAGGATGATTGCACACATCAACATGCAGAAAAAAAATACACTGAGACTGATCCAGACGTAGTTTATGGCACTAAGATGAAAATATAGGTTGAATATATTGTGCCAAGGATATCCTTCATGACACTGTTCATTTACAAACTCGCCCCACGCATCACTGAATATTAACAATAAATGCAGACTTTTTCATCGTTGTGTTGGAGTATTTTCATCATGTACTGAAAGAGTATTTCCTTACAACAATTACAGCTGTAGTAGCTGAGAACGATTATTCACACACCCGATAAAGCAATGCAAAGTTCCTTTGCCTTCGCGTTTATTGTTGGCATGAAATCTTTCAGTGGGCTAGCTTACGACATGCTTGTTTCAGTGCATCATCGCTTGGAAATTAATACAGGTGCACTTTTCATCCGCTGTCATAGCTTTCGAGGCATCAAGGAACACAATCACTGCCCCATGTTACACAAACTTGTTGTCGTTGCGATCCTTGCAATTTGCGATCCTTGCCAAACATCACATCGGGCAATAAATAATACGTGCACGCCGAAAAAAGAACGCTCGCTTGAACATGAGGTACACAAAAATGAGTGCGAACACACGCCACTAAGAACACAAATTGCACAGCAGCATGGCACACATGCCCACTGACTCACCTGGGCAAGCGTGCCAAGAACAGGCGTGGAGCTGTACAGCAGTGTAGACCGACATTTTCCAGTTGTTCCGTTGGCCCCTTGGCCGGACGTAGCACGCGGGAAAAGGATGATATGAAGAGAGCTGAAGAATTCTTAAAGAGTGTTGTTCGAGGAAACCAATCCGTCACGTAGACACTGTTGTTAGCAAAAGCCTTCGCAGAATACAAAGTCGCCCTCTGTACGGCCACGATTTTTACCCATTCAATGCTATATGGTCCCCTGGGACTCTTCACGGACGCTTTCAGCTCCGCCATCGGCATCGCCCTCATGCCTGCATCTCTTGGTCTCCTCGAAAAAACCCGGAACTGTGAATTCGGCCCCGACCTTTTAGTCATCGAGGTACGCACTTGCGGCAGACGACCATGTTGCATTGCACCATATGCACATTGATTTCTACAAGGCATGCAAATACCGCAAGTTGACTTGCTCACAGTCCTTGCGTTCTATATACATAAGGATGGGTCAGGCTCTGCTATCCTACCTCGGATCCAGAGCACAGTCACACAGCTCACTCACCTCTTCCGACGGGTTCCCAAACCACCGCAGTGGCTTCAAGGACATGGCATCTTGCTAATGGTAAAAGCTCTGCTATATAGCTGGTTAATATATGGAACTTCTTACCTCATTCTAAAACGAGCACAGAAACAAAAAGTAAATTTACTTATCCGAAAGGCCACGAAGCATGTGCTAACAATGTCACCAAATGCTTCAACGGACCATTTGCTTCGCATTGGTGTTCAGTACACACTAGGAGAACCGGCCGAAGCACACCTTAGCAGCCAGGTTAAGACACTCAAGCTCCTACGCACTGGCCAAGTAGTGCTCAAACGCAAAGGATACGCAACCATCCTAGAACCCGACAATGATGATTTGATGATGATAAGTGGGGTTTCACGTCCCAAAAGCACCATATGATTATGAGAGATGCCGCTGTAAAGGGCTCCGAAAATTTCGACCACCTGGTGTTCTTTAACATGCACCCAAATCTGAGCACACGGGCCTACAACATTTCCGCCTCCATCAGAAATGCAGCCGCCGCAGCTGGGATTCAAACCCGCAACCTGCGGGTCAGCAGCCGTGTACATTAGCCACTAGACAACCGCGGCGGGGCAATCCGACAATGAACGGAAGTACAAGAACCGTTACTCCTCCGAGAATGCCCCCCCCCCCCACCATCCCGAACTGTAGAGACGAAGGCACGGACTACAGGCGCTCTCAAAGCATTAAATTTATGCTCAGTGTTCTAAGGCATCCTCTCAAAGCAACGTCACACGACTACATCTGCTCACACTGAAATGTGGTCGGCACTCAACCCCACCTTCTACTGAAATGGGAAGGCAGCAACCGAGCCACACAAGTAGCAGCATTACATGGAGACCCAAACATCCTCATGGCAGCGTGGGAGGCTGGAACTCCAAGGACCTGGTCGACTGGAGACAACTCGTCGAGTGGGCGCGGCAGGTGGTCCAGGCCAGAGGATTCTCAAAATAACGGACCCTCCTACATTCAATAATTGGCCACCTAGTTATTGTTTTTTCTCTCTCTCTGAACCCATGTGAGCGCTGGGCCGCCGGGCCTAAGCGTCGACCCAGCTCGCCTGTGCGAGTAAGGGTGACTTGGCTTAACAGCGCGACCCCTTCCACAACAATATGGACGCTAGCACTACGCTAAGTGCTGACGGGACTACTACCGGATGCGTTTATAACACTCTGAAACGCGGTTCCGAAAACACAGCGCGGTTTATTATAGCATCTCGGCCATCGTTCCAACTACTTCTTTTTACTCAGCAGACAACCCACTACTAGCTTATGTCCCAAGTGTGTCGTGCCAGAATAAGAAGAAAAGTATGCCACAAATAGGCGCCCCCTGCAGACAAGTGGCCGTGGGCACTTGAAGAAAAAAAATCATCAAATGGAGCTTGTAAGAATGGGTGCCGGCTTGATCCTTTTAATGCTGACTGTGTCTTCATGCCCAATACGCAGGATTGTAAAATGATGTTCAGAACGCTTGATGACTGGAAAAGGACTGTCATAGCGAGGCTGAGGAGCACGGTGAGACGCATCGACACGAACCAAAACGTATGAAGATGTCTGTAGGTTTGCCGGCAGAAAAACGTCTTTCTTAGTGTGAGCTGAAGTTGGTGATGGGCGCAAGTTTTGCATGAAGATTCGCAGACGCTGTACGAAAGAAGATGGATGTGAAGCACTCTGCGTAGTAACGGGGCTGACAAGGTCACCAGGCAAACGGAGTGTGCAGCCATAAATCATCTCGGCTACAGAGCAGGCAAGTTCTGGCCGAAGTGTTGAACGCAGGCCGAGAAGCACGATGGAGAGGTGTGATACCCAATCTTCGGCGTGAGGCTGCGAGGCGAGTGCTGCTTTTAGATGACGGTGGAGTCTCTCCACTAAGCCATTTGATGCTGGATGATACGCAGTTGTGCGAATACGCGCACAACCAAGTAGAGATGTGACAGAGGTGAAAAGCGCTTACTCAAACTGTCTGCCTCGATCAGTAGTCAACGGTGATGGTAAAACGAAACGGCTAATCTAGGTAGCAAGAAAGGTACGAGCAACTGTTTCTGTCGTGATGTCAGGCATTGGAGCTGCTTCAGGCCACCTAGTGTACCTGTCAATACACGTAAGCAAATACGTATTTCCCCGAATGGAGGTAATGGCCCGACAATGTCCAATTGAATGGTGTCGAAACGTGCATTAGGAAGAGGGAATTTTCCCCGTGGAGGCTTGGTGTGCCATTGCACTTTGATACGCTGACATGCTCTGCAAGTGCGAACCCAGTCACGAACGTTAGTTAGCGTGCCTGCGCTGCCAGACATAGCCTTCTGTAACCAGATGTTGCGTAGCTCTTAAGCCTGGATGGCAGATGGAGTGAAGGGTGTCAAAAACAGCACGACGAAGCTGTGAAGGAACAAAGATACGAGTGAAGTTGTGTGAAACATCGCACCAGAGCGTAACGTCGTCGTCGGGGAAGTTTACTTGTTCGAGTCGGAGGGAAGTAGAGGATCGGAGTCGTGGAAGCTCATCGTCTAATGCCTGTGCCTCTGCGATCGAGGACAATGAAAGGTCGGTGGTGCCTGTCGTGGCATTGATGGTAATACGACTGAGATCGTCCGCTGCACTGTTAAAGCTGCCTTTTACATAACGTATGTCTGTGGTGAATTCGTCAATGAAGGCAAGGTGTCGAAGTTCTCTAGGAGTGTGTGTGGCACTGCAGGAACGTAAAGCCGAAACAAGGGGCTTGTGGTCGGTAAGAATAGCAAATTGTCGCCCTTCAAGGAAGCACCTGAACTGCTTCACCGCAAGGTAGGCCGCGAGGAGCTCCCGTCCAAAAGTACTATAACGGCGCTCAGTGTCACGTAACTTGCGGGAAAATAAGGAAATTGAAGCCCATGCACCATTACTTCATTGATAAAGAGCGGCCCCAACTGCTTCTGAAGAAGCGTCCACCATGAGGATAGTAGGAGCAGTTGGTGAAGGGTGGTGCAGGAGGTTGGCCTGGGTGAGCTTGGTCTTAACGGCAGCAAAAGCTTGATCCGCGACCGTGTCCCAGGGAGGTGCGGCTGACTCAGCTTGCGAAGTTGAGAGTAGTGCTTCCAGAGGCTGCAGCACTGTAGAACATGTAGGGATGAAGCGGCGATAAAAATTGACGAGTCCAAGAAAACGTCGTAGACTGCGTATGGACGAGGGAGGCGGGTACTCGAGGATAGCTTGAACCTTGTCTGTTAGGGGAGTGATGCCATCTTTAGTGATCTGATGTCCAAGAAATGCTATCTCTGAGACTCCAAACTGAGACTTTTCTACATTGATTACAAGGTCGTAATCACGCAGTCGAGTGAAAAACTGACGTAGATGTGCCTTGTGCGTTGAAGCGTCCCGGCTGGCAACGAGAAGATCATCGATATAGGCGAAAGAAAACGGTAAGCCTCTTGTGAGTTCGTCTATAAAACGCTGAAATGTCTGAGCTGCGTTTCTCAAACCGTAAGGCATTCGTAAATACTCATTGAGCCCAAATGGGGTAATTACTATAGTTTTGGCAATGTCAGAAGGCTCAAAGGGGACTTGGTGATAAGCTTTATTTATTTTATTTGTTTGGACAATACTGCGAACCTTGAAAGGTCCAAGCAGGAGAGGGATGTACATATCCAGCAGACATGCGTATGGATGCAAGATCGACACATGAATGTGAGGGTACATAATCAACAGGTAAGTATACAATCATTATACATTGGATGACAGCAAGGGTGAACACTCTGGCAAAACATTCCAATCGGAAACAGTTCTGGGAAAAAATGAATATTTGTATTGGTCTGTACGGGCAAAGAACGGTGTAATACTTCGGCTATGTTTGTGACGAGACGCTCGACTAGGGTTATTAGCTATGTAATCTTGCGACTGGATTCCCAATTTATTAAAATATAGCTGGTGTAGAAAGTTTAGGCGGGCACTTTTACGTCGGTTGGCCAATGGCTCTAGGTGTGCGAGCTCCAACATAGCTGAAGGGGAGTCGCGACGTCTAAAACGTTTATAAATAAAGCGAGCTGCCAATCTCTGAATTTTTTCAAGCTTTTCTTTATTAGTGATAGTATGGGGATCCCATACAATGCTTCCGTATTCTAGGGTGGGTCTTACAATGGATTTGTATGCAATGAGTCTGAGCGATGAGGGGGCATCACCTAATTTATGCTTCAGAAATCCTAACTTTTTTCTCGCGGAGGAACATATGTTATTTATATGTGTTGACCAGTTAAGTCTGGACGTCAAGGTTAACCCCAGGTACTTATGTTCCTCCACTTGTTTAATCTGATAATTGCCAAGACTATACATGAAGTGAGATTTATTCTTATTGGAGATGCACATGTAAACTGTCTTGTCGAGATTTATAATCATATCCCATTTATTGCACCATTCCGTTATTGCATGCAAAGCACGGTTAAGAACGTGCTGGTCAGTGACAGACACTATGTGGCTAAAGATGATGCAATCGTCTGCAAACAGCTTAAGGCGTAGAGGGGGCTTCACAATTTGCCCAAGATCATTAATATAAATGTTAAATAGAACCGGTGCCAAGACCGAACCCTGTGGGACGCCAGAAAAAACATCAAGAAAACGAGAACAGGCACCGTCAATTTCAACATACTGTTTGCGGCCAGTTAGGTATGAAATGACCCAATTGACAACATCAATCAACAACATCAATCTTCAAGTATAGGGTTGTGCCGGTTAAAAAGGCAGTACAGTCCTGAATATTGGGTAACGGTTAGCGATCTGGAACGGTGACTGCATTGAGAGCCTGATAATCAGCACAGGGCCACCAGTCATTGTTCTTCTTGGGAACCATGTGTAGCGCCAACGACCACGAGATTGATGACGAATGAATGATTTGCAACTGTAACATATGCTCAAACTCGTTGCGAGCAGGTCGAAGTTTATCAGGGCCAAGTCTGTGAAGGCGGCAGTGAATCGGTGGGTCTGTGGTAACAATGCAGTGGGTCACAGTGTGCTTGCGGGTCTTATCCATGGGAGACTGCGTTGTAATCTCTGAAAACTTGTTGAGTAGAGCTGTATATGGTGACGTGGGCGGTTTCACGAAAGTGGGGTTTAGGGCCTTAGCGCGTGACAGCAAAACATTGACCGATAAGCCGGTATAGCTATCCACAAGGCGTCCCCAAGCAGGTGCTGCAGGTGACGTAGAAACTGTGGGATGGCGGTCCCCGAGCTCTTCGTTGCACAGAAGTTGCTGAATGCACCGATGCTTAGGCGGAACGAGTCGATGAAGAAGAGCCTGTTTTACTGTCGTATATGGAGTGTCACCAGGTGGGCCCAAGAGGATGTCGCGTACTTTGGCCATTGCCTGTGGCGGCATCGCTTCAACGAGGAGCTCATGCTTGCGAACTTCTGACGTGATGCAATGAATGCGGAACTTGTTCTCGACTTGAACGAACCATAAGGAGGGATCGGCAAGCTACAGCTGTGGTAGCGTCATGGTAGTAGTACCTCCAACAACATCCGAAGAGGGTACATGGCCGGGTGCAGTGGCAGCGGTACCAAGGCTGAGGCTGTCGAGATGCTCACGCTGCTCCATGGAAGGTCGCGTTCGCAGTCCGGGTCACCAATAAATATAGCACTCTGATACGCGGTTCCGAAAACACAGCGTGGTTTATTATTGCATCTAGGCCATTGTTCCAACTACTTCTTCTTTTTCCTGAGCAGACTACCCACTACTAGCTTATGCCCCAAGTGTGTCGAACCAGAAGAAGAAGAAAAGTATGCCACACAATCAACCTGCATTCAGCCCCAGCGACACCTATGTTAACACAAACTCTCTCGACCACGACGAGCTCACTTCGGCAAGCGAAAATGAAGTTGCCGGGCACCATCCCACATCTTCTGCATCGCTGGGACCGGCGAGTGACACCGACGCCAACAGGAAACTGGCCATTTCCCGTCACCAGCGTCAACGCCAGAGATTATTCGACAAAGCTCGGGTGGAATTGATGCAGCCGGCTGGTCCTGCAAGCACTCCGCCCGGCCACGTCAACGCTGGGGCTGCTGCGGCTGCGAGTGCTCCTGCTGCGCAGGCAGACGCGTCGGGCGTCTGCCTGCGCAGCAGGAAGGCTCGCAGCTGCAGGAGCGCTTGCGAACACCACCACCCGTAACGAAGCCGTGCCAGCTACGACGGAAGCCGCCGCCGCTTCCATGCACGGGCATGAAGATCATCATGCGCCTGAAAAAGCGCCTGGCCGTGCGTAACTTCACTACGCATCAAATCTCCCGAGCCAAAGCAGTGGTGGGCAATTCTCGAGAACATTGAACTGGTGAGCATTTCAATATACGTACTCGTCCCGGGTCAAACATCATCATTGCCAGCAAGCCACATGTTGAGGCGGCCAAAATCCCTTCCTTCTGTGGAACGTGGCCAACAGCAGCAGCCACAGCAGCGACAGCAGCAGTGGCAGCATCCGAAGAACCAGATGACCAAGGGGCTGCAGCAGCAGCGGCAACCCGGCCGTCAACAGTCCCAGCACGCCTCCAGCAAACATACTGAGAAGCCCAATCCCACTCCATCAGCCGGTACCAACTTTAAGGTGAGCTGCTCAGCAAGTGGGGAAGGTGAGTGGGGAAGGTGACAGCAGCACCAGCACAATGCTCAATCACTGTCTGTTCCTTCTGCAGTTTTGCGCTGGCCTGGCAGCTCCCTTGGTAGCCACATCTTCGACGGTTTTCGATGTTTCACCGGTTGCTGATCGACACGCACAAGTTTCGGCTTGCGTGCGCGCCGACTGCCCTGTCCTTCTCTTGGAGCAAAGCCATGGTTCATTTGTCAGCATGCCGGCAACCTTCTTCGATGACATCATCCATGACAGCCTACTTCTGAAAACGCCCACCGATGGGACGTCGGTGGTCAAGGATATAAAAGCGCCGCCGCAACTGCATCGCTTCAGTGGGGAAGGTGACAGCAGCACCAGCACAATGCTTAATCGCTGTTTGTTCCTTGTGCAGTTTTGCGCTGGCCTGGCAGCTCCCTTGGTAGCCACATCTTCGACGGTTTTTGATGTTTCACCGGTTGCTGATCGACACGCGCAAGTTTCGGCTTGCATGCGCGCCGACTGCCCTGTCCTTCTCTCGGAGCAAATCCATGATTCGTTCGTCAGCATGCCGGCAACCTTCTTCGATGACATCATCCATGACAGCGTACTTCTGAAAACGCCCACCGATGTGACGCCGGTGGTCAAGGATATAAAAGCGCCGCCGCAACTGCATCGCTTCGGTGGGGAAGGTCACAGCAGCACCAGCACAATGCTTAATCGCTGTCTGTTCCTTGTGCAGGTACGTTACCTAAGCAATGCCTATTGCCTTCGTTCTGACGATCGATTTTTGCTGCTGGTACCTTGCCCCCACATTTGCTCATTTATGCTTACTTCATCATATGCTGATATTGTACATGGCCTGTGTAGTCTCTTACTAAGCGGCGATGTGGAGTTAAACCCGGGACCTCCGCAAAGGCTAACTCGGGCTAATTTGGCTAGCTCAGGCCTTACATCGCGCACAGGTTCTCCTACTCAAACGGATTCTAATAATCCATCAAGTTCTGATGCCGACAATCAATGGTCTATTTCAGAAATGTTTTCTCAAATTTTATCTGGCCAGAAGAAAATAGAACAAGATGTCGCGGAATTGCGTAACTCTGTCAACTCCCGGTTTGAGGCTATCGAAACGCGCTTAACAGTTCTAGAGAAGACTCCACCTTCTCACAATGCTGCATTTTCGACGAACTGCGTTGCCAAATGGAAAAGCTGTCTTCTACAGTCAGCAAGCTTTCTTCTCGAAATGATGATTTAGAAAATCGTTCACGCAGAAACAACATTATCATATACGGTATGGAGGAATCGGAAGATGAAAATAGCGATTCTTTAAAGGCCAGTCTGTTGAAGTTTTTTTCAGACATACCTAAAGTTGAATTTCCGCAGATTGAACGATTCCACAAGATCGGTAGATACTTTGGTAGTAAACCTCACCCGGTCATTCTTAAACTTCTTGACTTCCACGAAAAGATTAAGGTGCTGAAGAATGGCTTTAAGCTGAAGGGTTCTAACATGCGCATAACGAAGGACTTCTCTGAACACATAGGGATTATTCGCCAAAAACTATGGGACGCCACTGCATCCTTTAGGAATGACGGTTTCACTGTGCAATTAAGGTACGATCATTATATGTAGATAATGCGCGCTATGACTGGGATTGTATTTCCAACTCATTAGTAAAATCCACCAAACAGTTTTCTAAACGCCCCACTCTTTCGAAATAACCGAATCATGATAAGGTGTGTATTCTCAATATAAATGCCAGAAGTCTCACTAATAAACTTCCTGATTTTGTACACTTGCTTGCTACCTATTGTCCTCACATTATTGGCGTCACAGAAACCTGGCTTCATGGTGACCTATATGATTCTGAAATTACTCTACCAGGGTTCAATGTTGTTCGTACTGATCGATTGCATGGCCGAGGTGGCGGCGTTGCCATCTTCTTGAGGTCTGATTTAAGTTTTTCTGTATTAAAGTCACCTGCAGAGATTGAAACCGTCTGGCGCAACGTTCATATCGCGAACTCTCCAATAATTGTCGGTGTATTTTATCGTCGCCCAGGTTCATCACTAGATCAGTTCACAGTACTCAGTAGTTTTATACAACAAAAAGGCTTTTCTTCAGGTAACCTAGTTTGCATGGGAGACTTTAACGTGCCTGGCATTTCATGGCCATCGCTCTCCACTTTGGGCACCGATTCATCAATTTGTAGAAAGGTTATTAATTTTTCAATAAACTTAGGTCTTAAACAAGTTGTCACTGATGCCACAAGGGGCAATGTTATACTGGACTGCGTTTTTCTCAATGCTTTACTGTATACAAGGGGGTTTACAGCTCAGGTTATTAATGGTATTTCTGATCATAGAGGTGTACTACTCTCTCTTAATTGCACAGTTCCAAAAGGCCGCTATGAATACATAACTTTTCGCGATTATAGCCTGGCTGAAGATGTGTCTAACATTGACACCTTAAGCAGTGAGTTTTACATTTTTAAAGAACTTAGCTATACTGGTGATGTCAAAAGTTTTGTGTCTTATTTTGAAAACCTTGGTATAGAATTTATTGAAACACATGTACCACTAAAGACTAAAAAGAAAAATACTAAACTTCCATGGATAACGAGAGAAGTACTGCATTTAAAGCGCGACTATCAAGACTAAGGCATGCAAGTCGTAATGGCAATGCCCTGCGTAGGGCTGAATTCAATACAGTGAAGGAGGAACTTCGAAGGAAACTAAATGCTGCTAAAGACTTCTTTTTCTCGTTTACCTTGCCAAATATGGTTAAGAATAATCCCCCAAAACTTTGGAGCTCAATCTCGCCAAAGGAATGTTCTAGTAATACATTCGTCCTTAATGAAACTCCTAGTAGCCAGCCGCAGGTCATTGCCAATGCATTTAACGAATACTTTACGTCTGTCTTTGCTCAGGATAATCACAAAATTTCTTCTTGCACTCCACTTCATGCCTCGCTTATTTCTATTGATGATGTCTCTGTGTCTACAGAAGGTGTTTTAAATTTGATTTTAAATGTTGATTCAAAAAAGTCGTCTAGCCCAGACAATGTTAATATATATTTTTCTTCATCGCTATTCTCTAAGGACAAGCCAATACCTGTCAGTACTTGTCAACAAATCATTATCAACATCATCTGTTCCATCATCGTGGAAATTGCACAAGTCCTTCCACTCCACAAATCAGGTAGTAGGCAATCTGTATTAAAAACAGGCCTATATCATTAACCTCTCACTCATGCAAACTACTGGAACATGTTGTCTTCAAACACATCATCAATTTTCTAGAAACTAACAATATTCTGTCCAATGCACAACATGGTTTCCGGCGTGGATTTAGTACCATAACTCCGCTGACAGAATTCACTCATGACATATCTATAGCTTCAGGTGGACGCATTATTCATAGACTTTTCTAAAGCCTTCGATACTGTCATCCATTCAAAACTTCTATGTAAGCTCAATCTCTTACTGAAAAACTAATCGCTTGTTCAGTGCATTAGAAGTTTCCTTTCAAGTCTTAGTCAATACGTATCATTTAACACCTCCCATTCATCTAAAGCACGTGTATCTTCCGTAGTGCCCCAGGGATCCGTGCTAGGGCCATTACGTTTTCTGCTATATATAAAGGACCTACCCGACACAGTTTTCACTAAAATTCGTCTTTACGCTGACGACTGCGTTTTATATCACGTAATAAATTCACCTGATGATCATCATACACTCCATACATCGTTCTTAAACTTCTGCAGGTGTTGCCAAAATTGGCAGATGAGCATTAACTTTCAAAAGACAGCTGCTCTGTGTTTCAGTAGACAGAAAACCTCATCTGTGTTTGATTATTCTTTTAATAACTATGTAGTGCAGCGGGTCTCACAATATAAGTACCTTGGTCTCCTTTTCCCTACTAACTTATCTTGGTCTAGTCACATCGATACAACATGCAACAAGGCTCTGAGAAACTTGGATACCTTAACCGCTCACTACGTTTAGCCCCAAGGGAAACAAAACTGTTTACATACAAAACCCTCGTACGACCGATCCTTGAGTATGGAGCCACTGTATGGTACCCTTATAAAATCACTGACATAAAACGCGTTGAATCCATCCAGAAAAAAGCAATTCGATTCATTTACAGACGCTATGATCGTAATTTTTCACCATCATGCCATCAAGCGCAGCTTGGTCTATCATCATTTTCTAAAAGACGAGTCATCGAGTCTCTGAAACTTTTTCACTCTTTATTTAATTCACCGCAATATTCACCACACAACAACTACATAACACCTGCCAAGCCATCATCCACCAGAAACAGCCACGCACTTAATGTATCTGTGTTTCATCCTCGTACTGAATTCTTCAAATACACCTTTTTTTCCTCGATGTATTGAAATGTAGAACTTCATACCAGGTCACATTCGGTCTTTGCAGAAAGATGAATTTTTGAAGGCATTAAAAGACGGTGTGCTGTAAACCTTTCATTGTTTGTATAACTCTGTTTGTAAAATTTTTGTATTTCTATGATCTGCCAATGTACTTGTGTATTCAGCTGTTTTGTTTTGTACCTTTTTATTATTTCTTGATGTGTACCCACTCCTTCGATAGCCCCATAACGGGGCTGCAGTATTTGAAAATAAATAAATAAATAAATAAATGTAGATCTTCCCATCGCTCCGCTCAATACGCTGTCCATCGCATAAGAACACCTTCTCGTGAAAAACATAAAACTCAAACAGGAGCTGGCGGTCGTCGCGGCACGTCAAGCAAAGCACAGTTCTCAACTTCATGCCCTATTAACGCGTCTCGGCTCGCCACCCGACTCCCCCGAAAAAAACCTCCAACTTCCCCCGAGAGACAGAAAATCCCCAAAACGGTGCTACTGATTTCTTCTTCGCCGGGCACCACAGTCACACGCGAAGAGTTACGCGAAATGCTCTCAACGCTCGCGCAGCAGTTATCGCAACAACTCAGTGCCATAATCACACAGTTCAGAGAACGCCTCGACTCTCTCAAGACAAGCTTCGAGGCGCAAATTGCTGAAACAGGCAAAAATATACGCAGGAAGAGGGCCACTCGTAGCTCCCACTCCACGACAGATCAAGGTTACCATAGACTAGGATTGGAACCACATGCATCTGAAATCCTCGCTATCGCCGCATCGACACCCAGCGCCTTCACCCTCAATCCAACATCGGCGTCGCAAGCCGAGATTCTGATACCAACACCTTTCCAATAAACGAATTATGCATGGGCAGCACAGCCCCACTCATTGGCGAACATTTAGAAGTCTGGCAATGGAACTGCCGCGGCTTCCGCAGAAAGCGGAGCCTCCTCCAAAAGTACATTAACACACACTTTGCTCGGCCAGATGTCATAGCGCTTTAGGAGCCCGGAATGCCACCCATATTTTCAGGTTATAAGTCCTATAATAGTGAAACAGAAGGAAAAGCGGCCATCCTGATTGACAAAGCGCTATTCGCAGATGGCTTAGACAACATCCCAGACACCAACATAAAACATGTGTATGTGGAGCTAGTTCTCAGGCAAAAAAAGAAAGGAGAAAAGCGAAGTGTCATCATTGTCAACGTATATAGCGCCCCAAATCAAAAAGCCGCTGATTTACATGCCCTCGTCCAAGGTGCCTGCAGATTGGCCCGGGGAAAAGAACTCTTACTGCTCGGTGACCTCAATGCTCTCAACGAACGCTGGGGGTTACAACCATTCGGATGTCAAAGGCAAACAGCTTGCGGCTGCCCCTGAAAAATTTCAGCTTGAACTGCTTACGGATTCCGCGTTCCCTACCCAGATCGGCAGCCGTGTGTGCAGGGACACTTGCCCCGATCTCACCCTTGCCGGTGGCCGTGCAAACTGTAATTGGGACAACCTGCAGGAATCCTTGGGCAGTGACCACTTCATTCTTCGCACAAAAGTTACAGAGAGCATAGTGCGTCGGTCTATTGGAGAAGCACGCTTCACAAACTGGGACGCCTTTCGTCGGGAGAGCGAACATTAACTGGACAGCGTCACAAGCCTCACCGAATGGTGCACCCAACTTAAAGAAATTCGAGAGCGTTGGACTACCACCATTAACAGAACACCTGCACTGCTGGAAGTGGACGGCCATCTGCTACATCTGTGGGAAGCCCGAAGGAGCCTCATCGGCAGATAGATGACGCAAAAACATAACCGATGCCTCAAGCTAAGGATCACCGCACTCAGCACTCGGGCAGAGCAGTACGCTAGAGAACTGGCGCGACTCAATCGGGCCCGGTTTAGCGACTCTCTTCGAGGCCCAATGGGCACGGCCCGCACGTGGCACATTTTGCACGCTTTGATGGACCCTACTCGAACGAAAATTGAGAAGAATAAGTCAGTCATGCGCCTCATACACGCCTTTGAGGGTACAGACGATGCGCTGCTGGATCAAGTCCGGTAAAATTTCTCTGGCGATTTCTACCCGCCCGCATTTCAGGCTGCGTATCGTGGACGTGCCAACGACACTCTCGACCGACCAATAACGGAGGACGAAGTTTATGCCGCCATTCGCAGCAGCCACCGCAGCACAGCTGCTGGGGCAGACGGAATCACGTACTCCCTTATCAGGAACCTCAACGACAGCGCCGTACAAGAAATCACGACGTTCTTCAATGATCATTGGCAACGTGGCCCGCTTTCTTCTGAATGAAAGCACGCGGAGGTCATAATGATACTGAAGAAGGGCAAAAAACTTCAGATCGAAAACCTGCGACCAATATCCCTCACTTCCTGCCTGGGTAAACTCTTCGAGCGCGTCACCACTAATCGCGTCCAAGATTATCTCGAGGGCAATGACCTTTTCCCGCACTCAATGTACGGGTTCCGGGCACATATTTTAACGCAGGACGTACTGCTACAACTAAAATAAGTCATTGATAACGCCTCCCAGCAAGGAGAAAACATTGTCTTGACTTTAGACATTAAGGGCGCATTTGATAAGGTTAGCCACAAGCCATACTTGAGGGCCTCGAGGCTTTTCATTGAGGGCAGCACGTCTACAGTTACGTTCAGGCCTTCTTGTCGGACCGCACTGCCACAGTCGGTCTCGGCTCCATCTGATCACATGTTATCAGGGTTCCAAACAAGGGCACCCCACAGGGCTCAGTGATTTCCCCACTACTCTTTAATGTAGCTATAGTTGGCCTGGCACGTGAACTCCACCGCATCGATGGCATCCATCACGCGATGTATGCGGATGATATCACCGTCTGGGCCATGCGGGAGTCCCTTAGAGAAAAAGAATACAACCTGCAGCAGGCAGCCACATGCGTCGAACAATATGCGCAGGCACGAGGCCTGACCTGTGCATTAGAAAAATCTGAGCTTCTACGAATTTATCGACGCAAGCTCCCACCATCGGCGCAGAACAACCAGGGCTCCCGCCTCCAGGTCGTCCTTGCTGGCAAACAAATCCCAGAGAAATTCACCATTTGAATATTAGGCATGGGGGTACAGTCGAACCGCCATGTGAATCACACACTTTCTCTTCTCCGCCCCACTACACCGCAAGTGGCCCGAATGATATCTCGGGTAGCCACTTGTCACCATGGCATGCGCGAGGATGACACCCTAAAGCTCATACGTAGCCTCGTGGTCAGTAGATTGGCATAGAGTTTGCCCTACCAACGCCTCACCAAAAGAGAACAGGGCCAAGTAGACGCAATGCTCCACAAGGCCTACAAAGCGGCACTCAAGCTATCACCGGGCACTTCTACTAGCAAGCTCCTCGCATTGGGCCTACACAACACCTTTGAAAAACTCTGTGAAGCGCAGCTCGCCACACAACTGCAGCGGCTCACGCAAACAGCTACAGGCCGTGACCTGCTCCTACACCTTGGCTACATCAGCCAGTTTCACGACGCAGCTCGTCGCAAGCCCACTCCGGACCAACTTCGTGCCACTTATAAGGTCGCTCCGATCCCCCGCATTATAGATCCCCGACTACATCACGGCCGGCGGGAAGCCAGAGTGTAAGCCCCCGAGTGAACTTATGCACACAAGAACACCACGTACTATGTTGACGCCGCCACTTACGACCATGCAAACAATAAGGCTGTAGCCACAGTCGTGGACCACACACTCACAGAACGTACCAGCGCTTCCGTGCGGTACCAGAACATCACCGAGGCTGAAGAAACTGTCATCGCGCTCGCTCTCGCCCTCGGCTGCCGACAACGAAGGTCGCTGACAGTTCTCGCTGTCTCTCAAGCAGCTTGCCGCAACTACCTGCAGGGGCGCATCAGCCAACCCACTCTCAACGTCATCCTGAGCGCTACAGACACTGGCGAGGATTCTATTACACATCCACGGAGAATTTGGCATCGGATTATATGAAATCCAGGGCCACATGAAACTGGAGGGGAATTAGGCAGCAGATAGGGTAGTTCGAGGGTATGCGAGCCGAGCACCTTCCAACTTCGCCCCTGAGGAACTCGTTCCGGTCTCTTGCGACTGTTCGGCCATCCTAAACTATTACAGAGGACTTAGAAAAGCTTATTCGCTACCACACCGAACACTAAATAAAGAGGAATTGGTCAGCTGGAGGCAAATTCAAACCGGCACATTTCCAAATTTGCACATCCAGAGTGAAATGCACCCCTCGGCATACTCTCCTCTCAGCGAATGGTGTTCAGCTAAAGCCACTATGTACCACGTCACGTGGGGGTGTCAGGCCATTACAGCCTTACAACCAGTACAAAATTCAACACCGGGCCCCGCCATGGTGCTCTAGTGGCTAAGGTACTCGGCTGCTGACCCGCAGGTCGCGGGATCAAATCCCGGCTGCGGCGGCTGCATTTCCGATGGAGGCGCAATTGTTGTAGGCCCGTGTGCTTAGATTTGGGTGCACGTTAAAGAACCCCACCTCGTCTAAATTTTCGTAGTCCACCACTATGGCGTTTCTCATAATATATAGTGGTTTTGGGACGTTAAACACCACATATCAATCAATCAATCAAAATCCAACAGCGGTGCGACGGGAGGATCTGCTGGCCAGCGAGAACCTGGAAGATCAGTTGAGTCTGATCAACCGGGCCCACAGAGCGGTGGCTGCAAGCGCAGCCCTAAACAAAGCCCCCTCCCCCCCCCCCCACCGCAAGCCAAGCCTCTCTGACTACTCGGTGCTTCTTCGCAGAGAATTTCCTGTAAATGAATAAATAAATACGTTTTCACCCCCCCCCCCCGTCTTCTGTTACAATCTGTCGAAAAGCACGCACGCAAGAAGCATCGGGATTGCTCTATTCACGACGAGAAATACAACCCCCACGACATCCGAGTTGCCGATGCAACAAGAACGTCCAACTTTGTTCGTTCTTCGCAGCTGTTGAAGCCATGTCATGGTCAGTGCAGTTGTGCAGGACGCGGTTATCTTCTCCAGAACGCCACAGTAAGCCTCACCCACCAGACCTCTCGAGTTAACCAAACTGCTGCACACCTCGCTGAAGTCTTTGAAAGTTTACGGAACTTCCCTGGAGCATAGAACATATTGTGAATTTTGACATTTATGGCTTTTCAACCACTCCTAGTTTACTTTTTCTTGTTCATAATTCATGCCTTCTTTCTGGGGGAGGGGGAATCGTGTGAAGTATGAAGCGATGGTTGGTAGAGGCAAAGAAGAAGTGAGAATGGAGTAAACGTGGTGTATGAGTCAGGCCACGTCTCGCAATCATCAAAGCGTCATATAAATATATATATATATATATATATATATATATATATATATATATATATATATATATATATATGAAAAAGAAGGTGTTCTTGGATCCAGTGGAAAAATACCAAGAAGTGGAGGACAGGCAAAACAAAAATATATTTTTCCTACGTTTCAGCCGGGGACTGGCCTTCATCAGGGTTTTCCCTGATGAAGGCCGGTCTCCGGCTGAAACGTAGAAAAAATAAATAGTTTTTGTTTTGCCCGTCCTCCACTTCTTTGTATATATATATATATATATATATATATATATATATATATATATATATATATATATAATCGTACACACCCCATAAGACTTCACCAGGCTGGGTCAGCAGAAGCGTTCCTTCTGCAATGTCTGCCTCGGCTCAGAACTGCAACGAACCAGACCTATGTCGATCATGATGGTTACATACAAGTGAGAACGAGCAAGTATGAGAAGTTTGTTTACACTAATACCTTCACTCATCGAAGAGGCCAGCCTGGCCACAACTCAAAGTTCAGCTGAACAAGTAATGAAAGGCAAGGGAGACAAGGGAGTTCACTAGTCAGTATCGGGACCGGGCATCAGCATCATGATGACATTTGCTAGACTTACATGTGCTGAAAAAGTCGTTTACAGACACTACCAAAAACACAAAATTGGTCCGAGTGTTGCTGCACCATGCATTGTGCATTTTCACTTTCAGTCTTTACCTACCTATAAATTGCTTCTATTGGTAAATAAGAGATTTGCGTGGAGTGTAAATGTTGTGTTGTTATCTGTATTACGGCGCGTGAAAGGCATCGTCGATGAACAGTGTTAGTGACGTCACCATGTTATCGTACATGCGCGAGTGGCTGGTGGGCGTATATATTCTGGCTCTTGTTCGGTTGCTGTGTGAACCGTTGCTTTGTGCTGCAAGTATGTAGTGCCGTAAATAAAGGTGTTCTGTAAGGCCTTGGCCTTTCTCTTCCGGCTGATTCAACAGCAAATAATTGATGAACCAATATTAGGGTACGTATATACAGAGCATCACATTTGACCGCGTTTTGTCAGAATCGCTATTACCTGTTGTCAACAATTGATTGATAGATATACAGGCTTTAACGTCCCAAAACCACCATATCTATATGAAAGACACCGTAGGGGAGCACTCCGAAAGTTTCGACCATTTGCTCGGTTCTTTACCATGCACCCAAATCTGAGCACACGGGCCTATATTTCCGCTCTCTTCGAAAATGCAGCCGCCGCAGCCGGGATGTGATCCCGCGACCTGCGGGTCAGCAGCCGAGTACCTTAGCTACTAGACCACCGCAGCAGGGCCAGCTCCCTAGACGGCTAAAGGAGTGGGTAGGCATGATGTTGACTTGGGGACGCTGGAGTAGATGGAGACCGGTACTACATGAATGGTTAGAAGTCAGGAACAAATAGATAGAGTCTTAGAAACTGGTCCCTCTTCAACTCAGCATAGTCTCGTTGTTCATCCGGCAGTAACGAGATATGTGGCCTCCGATATCGCAGTATCGGAGGCCACATATCTCGTAACAAACGATATCGCAGTAACAAACAAGATAGACGGACTCCACTGACGATACGAGGGTGTAACACTACACCTCGCACAGAAGCCAAATGGCCACGACTAATGACAGCAGCTCTAGATGTGACCACAGAAGGCGAAATGTAGCTATACCCTCATATGTTGGCATCAGTGCTTCAGCAACTGCTGCTGTGGGCGTCGCCATGGTGGCCAGATCAGCTTATGTGGGCAGCGGGTGCGCTGGTGGAGCGACAGGCGTTGTTCGTGTTGCCATGGCTGCCACCTTCTGCTTAACAAGATTCCACAAGTCAAACGCTGCGGGTGGAGCTCAGACGGCAGTGCATCACTGCTGTTCTCCTGTTTTGAACTTCTTCACGAATGATCGTGCGGGTAAGAGCTTTCAAATCAGAGGAATGCATAAGGCGATGATTACCCTTTTGTTGAAGGTGGAGGAACCGCAACTGGTGAAGGCTTTGGCATTTGAACATGATGTTTTGAAACGTAGTTGGATTATTACCAGCATAGGCGTTCCATGCAATCATGCTGATTTCTTTTGTTGCAAATCTAGGTGGCAATAGGCCACTCCGAATTGAACAAACAGACGTCCACTAGCCAACAATTTCCGTTTTTTCAAAGCGGGGTGTTGGGACTCCGGGTCCTGCCGGTCTCGTTTTCGGTAGCTGGCCCAGTCCCAGGATCCATCGTCCAACAATTCAGCGAGAAGAAGCGCCCGAACGAACGACAGAGATTTATTTACATGTTGAGAAGTGATCAACTGATCCAAAGGGAGAAGAGAGAGAGACATACAAAACGTCTTCGGCATTTTATAGCGCCGCGTTGCCAACACTGGGCGCATTGTCCGCATCGTCAGCCAATACGGTGGCCACGGCACCTCGGCCACGAGGGAGGGGAAATACACCTCACAACACATGGAGGGGCACAACCTAACACGATGCCCAAATATGGTCACGACGCCCTAAAGATGCCCAAACATGGTCATGAACGCACAGCAGATTCCGGAATTCACCCGGCGAGGGGGAAGAGTCTGAATGGGGAGGTGGGGGTCGACGACACAGTCGGTCAGGAACCAGTTCTCCCCGCGACTCCTCTTGCTTGATTCCCTAGCACAAAACCAGTGCGTTGACCTTTGTTCTCGCTTGGCTGCAAGGCCGTCTCAGGTGCAGGCTATCCCGGGAATGCGTCGACGATCTCCCAGAGGGGTTCGCAAACCTTCGGAAAATCCCAATGCTGGGGCCGGTCGTAACAGTCGTAACTTAAAGGAAGCGGCGTGGGGAAGAAGGATAGAAGAGAGATACAAGGCATGCACAGCGTTTGACAGCGCATCAGATACTGGTGGCTATCAGGTTGATGTGTTTCTATTTCTTAGAAGCCATCATTATCCATGGGTTTACCTTTACAAGTGGAACGACATAGTTGAGGTAGAAAGTCTGCTAGGAGGTGCAGCGGTGCTGACTGAAAAGTTGCTGTTCCGTCACTGGGCTGCGCACCAGTTCCCTTGGAGTCATCGCTTAGCGGTTTATCGGATGTTCTGTCTAGCATTCATTTTCGAACTTGGCCTGTGTGACGGTGCAAGATGACATAGTTTTCCTCAACAGACAACCTTATTGATACCTTCGTTTTTAGGGTAAGTAACTGAATTCTCAGGAAAAGCAAGCGGGTGGGGGAGAAACAGAGAGTCAAAACTTGTTAAATTCTGTACGATCCTATCGAGACATTTCACAAACTTCAGCGAGTAGGTGCGACGTCGTAGCGCAAAGTTGAATTTTGCAACTTGTGACCCTACACTATCATCATAGTAAATTTTCGATCTGTTACGTTCAATGACAAGCCAGATTCGCTCGTTCTGACTGGCAGTTATGCCGCCTCTTGTATCTTCTTTTTCTTTGCGCAGGAAATGCATGCCCTTAAATTTCCAATATAAATGCATCGTTTGTTTAGCATGTGTGGTGTTTTTTTTCTTTTTGCCTATTACAAGGAGTATGAATTCGTTTTTAATTTTGTCACAGCTAGGTATGTGAAGGCTGTGCCTTGTAGCCACTCCTTTTCTTGTGCCAAAAAAACGCACCTTTTGGTTTGCTGTTCCCATGCGTGCATCTTTTGTACAGTACATGGTGAATCATAACGCTTTCTGTTTACCTTATCAGTTAGCAATTGTTTCTTTTCTTTCATATGTTTTTGAATATCATTTGTATACCTACTTATGTTTTGTGCATTGCCTCCATTGCTCAATTGAAATAAATACGTAAATCAAATATTACACGGACACGCCTAAATACTCAATATATATATATATATATATATATATATATATATATATATATATATATATATATATATATATATATATTTAAACGTAAACATTTTTGACAGCAATCTGTCTGGCTGGGTAGAAAAGTTTAGAAAATTGAAATTGCTCCAGCCACAGTTCAAATAGAGCCCGACGTTTCGAGACCGACTCGGTCCCTTCCTCAGGGGGTGACTGTCTTGGTCATGGAAGTGTCGTCGCGTCGTGTTCTCTCACCACGGCTCCGGCTTTCCCTTTCCACCACGTTTCGGAGACCGTGAACGTACACCGAAGGCATTGTTCCTAGCGAGCGGTTCACGTTGGCAGGCGTATGCTGGATGTGCCAAGATTCGAGCAAGAGCCTCTTTCCCAAATTCCGTTCTGTTTCAATAACAGAAGCGCCGTCTAAGTCAATTTTATGGTCGTGCTTCTCGCAGTGCTCCGCCAGAGCGCTAAGTTGCACTTCCATCTTCCTGACGTCATTCTTGTGTTGGCGCATTCTTTCCGGGAAACACTTGCTCTCGCCTATGTAGCAGGCTGGACACCCAGAACACGACACTTTGTAGACAACGCCCGGGTGTAGCTCCCTCGGAGGTCGGTCTTTCGGCCGCGGTAGCAAGCGAGCGAGCGTCGAAACAGGTTTATGGATTACCGTGACCCCGGCTTTTCCTAGGACTCTCGAGAGCTGTTCACTTATGCCCGGCACATATGGAATGGCGACGCGGTTGTTTGGCGCCTTCGTTTCTCTCGTGTGCGGTGGTGTGGCCAGGGCGGAAAGGGGGTCGGGCGGTGTGTCGCTTGCAGGTGTCTTTCCGCGGTGCGGTGGTTGTCGTCTCGACACACGGCGTGACGCCCGGTGGATGAACGCTTCTGTGTAGCCATTCCTTCGTAGCTCGGCGACAATCCTCTTTTCTTCTTTCTTCCTCTCACTCTCCGACGTGCAGATTACTCGTGCACGTGAAAGGAGTGCCGAAACCACTGAAGCTTTGTGGGCAGTTGGATGACAGGACGCAAAATGCAAATACCTGCCGGTGTGACTTGGCTTTCTATACACCGAAAAGGTCATGCGCTCGCCCTGTCGTCTGACTAAAACATCGAGAAACGGAAGCGCCCCGTCTCGCTCTCGTTCCACCGTGAACTGTATCGCTTGGTCGATGGAGTTTAGATGTTCGAGGAAGCTGTCTACTGCTGCCTTCTTTATTATGCAAAAACAGTCATCCACGTACCTCACAAATACTTTCGGCCTGTCAATAAAGGAGCCCAGTGCCGTCTCTTCTATGTGTTCCATTGTGAGGTTCGCAGCCGTAACGGAGATCGCCGCTCCCATCGCGGTCCCGCTGGCTTGTCTGTAGAAGCTCCCGTTGACGCTGAAATACGTCCCCTTGAGGCAGTATTCCAGTAGGCGACACAGTTCGTCGACGCCCAGGCAGGTTCTTTCATTCAAGAGCTCGTCTTGGTTCAACGCTGCTCGTGCGCTGGATACCGCTAGTGCTACGGGCACACTGGTGAACAGGGATACGACGTCGAACGAGACGAAGCACTCATCGCTGCTCACGGTCACATCTCTCATGCGCTCCAAGAAGTGGCTGGCGTCGCGTATGTGGGTTGGTGTTTGCCCCACGAGCGGCGCGAGAGTCCGGTGGAGATACTTGGACAGCGCCCGGAGTGGAGATGTTGTAAAATCCACGATAGGACGGAGCGGAACTGTGGGCTTGTGGGTCTTGGGAAGCTTCCCAACCCACATACGCGACGCCAGCCACTTCTTGGAGCGCATGAGAGATGTGACCGTGAGCAGCGATGAGTGCTTCGTCTCGTTCGACGTCGTATCCCTGTTCACCAGTGTGCCCGTAGCACTAGCGGTATCCAGCGCACGAGCAGCGTTGAACCAAGACGAGCTCTTGAATGAAAGAACCTGCCTGGGCGTCGACGAACTGTGTCGCCTACTGGAATACTGCCTCAAGGGGACGTATTTCAGCGTCAACGGGAGCTTCTACAGACAAGCCAGCGGGACCGCGATGGGAGCGGCGATCTCCGTTACGGCTGCGAACCTCACAATGGAACACATTGAAGAGACGGCACTGGGCTCCTTTATTGACAGGCCGAAAGTATTTGTGAGGTACGTGGATGACTTTTTTTGCATAATAAAGAAGGCAGCAGTAGACAGCTTCCTCGAACATCTAAACTCCATCGACCAAGCGATACAGTTCACGGTGGAACGAGAGCGAGACGGGGCGCTTCCGTTTCTCGATGTTTTAGTCAGACGACAGGGCGAGCGCATGACCTTTTCGGTGTATAGAAAGCCAACTCACACCGGCAGGTATTTGCATTTTGCGTCCTGTCATCCAACTGCCCACAAAGCTTCAGTGGTTTCGGCACTCCTTTCACGTGCACGAGTAATCTGCACGTCGGAGGGTGAGAGGAAGAAAGAAGAAAAGAGGATTGTCGCCAAGCTACGAAGGAATGGCTACACAGAGGCGTTCATCCGCCGGGCGTCACGCCGTTTGTCGAGACGACAACCACCGCACCGCGGAAAGACACCTGCAAGCGACACACCGCCCGACCCCCTTTCCGCCCTGGCCACACCACCGCACACGAGAGAAACGAAGGCGCCAAACAACCCCGTCGCCATTCCATATGTGCCGGGCATAGGTGAACAGCAAAAGGATCAAGATGTGGGCCAGTTGGTAATTCATTTTCTTCGTTCAGCGAACTGGGAGCGCAGAGAAAACACAAAGGACGAAGCGAGGAACCACACAACACGAGCGCTCAACTAACAACTGATTTATTTTCCACATCGGAAGGACATATATAAACACAAAATGCGCATGTCAAAAAAAATTATGACGAAATCAAGGACATCGGCCAGACCGGCCGATGTCTTAACGTGCGTCTCAGGGAACACAGAAGCTCGTTGAAAAGTACACCTTACTCCCATTTAGCGTCACATTGCGTTTCGTGCAAGTGCCAACCTCTGTTTGAGAATACAATTGTTCTGTTCCGGCATCCTCATCAAACTACGCGCGAAATTTCTGAAGCCTATCACATTTCCAGGAATACGGACCAATGTATTAGTCATCCTTCCCTCTCACTACTTGACTGTGAATTCAGCTACCAGGATAACCCTTAGACATGTGCCTTGATTACACGCTTCGCATGCTGCCCTTGATTTCGTCATAATTTTTTTTGACATGCGCATTTTGTGTTTATATATGTCCTTCCGATGTGGAAAATAAATCAGTTGTTAGTTGAGCGCTCGTGTTGTGTGGTTCCTCGCTTCGTCCTTTGTGTTTTCTCTGCGCTCCCAGTTCGCTGAACGAAGAAAATAGGTGAACAGCTCTCGAGAGTCCTAGGAAAAGCCGGGGTCACGGTAATCCATAAACCTGTTTCGACGCTCGCTCACTTGCTACCGCGGCCGAAAGACCGTCCTCCGAGGGAGCTACACCCGGGCGTTGTCTACAAAGTGTCGTGTTCTGAGTGTCCAGCCTGCTACATAGGCGAGAGCAAGTGTTTCCCGGAAAGAATTCGCCAACACAAGAACGACGTCAGGAAGATGGAAGTGCAACGTAGCGCTCTGGCGGAGCACTGCGAGAAGCACGACCATAAAATTGACTTAGACGGCGCTTCTGTTATTGAAACAGAACGGAATTTGGGAAAGAGGCTCTTGCTCGAATCTTGGCAAATCAAGCATACGCCTGCCAACGTGAACCGCTCGCTAGGAACAATGCCTTCGGTGTACGTTCACGGTCTCCGAAACGTGGTGGAAAGGGAAAGCCGGAGCCGTGGTGAGAGAACACGACGCGACGACACTTCCATGACCAAGACAGTCACCCCCTGAGGAAGGGACCGAGTCGGTCTCGAAACGTCGGGCTCTATTTGAACTGTGGCTGGAGCAATTTCAATTTTCTAAATATATATATATATATATATATATATATATATATATATATATATATATATATATATATATATATATATGTAGTGGGAGTAATAATTCAATGGGCCAGTTAGTCTTCGTGAAGGTATGGGATATGGCACAACGCTCCCTTTGTGCCATATCCCATACCTATATATATATATATATATATATATATATATATATATATATATATATATATATATATATATATATATATATATGGCCCCGCCACAGTGGTCTAGTGGCTAAGGTACTCGGCTGCTGACCCGCAGGTCGCGGGATCAAATCCCGGCTGTGGCGGCTGCATTTCCGATGGAGGCGGAAATGTTGTAGGCCCGTGTACTCAGATTTGGGTGCACGTTAAAGAACCCCAGGAGGTCGAAATTTCCGGAGCCCTCCACTACGGCGTCTCTCATAATCATATGGTAGTTTTGGGACGTTAAACCCCACAAATCAATCATATATATATATATATGTATATATATATATATATATATATGTGTGTGTGTGTGTGTGTGTGTGTGTGTGAAGCTACGCTGTAATCAATGACGCATGCAAAGTTGCAATGAGATATCGATTTGCTGATTTGCTGAATACGTCTCCTTGCCTCTGTCCAGGTGACCCCTGCAAGCTGAAAGCAGACAGTTCAAATGGCACAGGCATTACTAACAGCACAGACGGTACGATTATGACATCTAATACCTTTTTTAAGACGCCTTGTATTATAAAGCTGTGTAATCGTAGTGTTACTGCACAATTTTTTGAGGAAATAAACAAACCTCTAAGTCGCATGTCATATACATGTAGCTGTCGTTGAGCAGACACTAAAGTCAAATGACAACTTAAGTCAAACTGAAAACCCAATGAGTAACAACATCTAAAACGGCATTATTATTAAAATACTTCGCCTAATTACCCATATTTGATTTCACGCACGTCGCGCACGTTGCGTGACGTGCCCGCAACGTATCACGCAACGTGCACGAATAGTGGAAAAATTGAAAAGTTATATCAATGAAATGAGAGTGTCCGACTACAGGTATTCACTAGGTATAGAACTATATGCAATAAAAAAGATTTTTTTCGTGTATCAAAAAGTTTAACTAAAGGCTGCTTGGCCGTGTCTGTTGTATTCATAGCAAAAATAGCTGTCTGGCTTTACTATTGGGTATAATACGAGTGGTTTAAAGGTACAGTTTTTCGCTGGTTAAGCTGGGCAGATTTTGCCATCTATCAGGACCCAGTTTTTATGAAAGAAGCAAAATCATAGGCACCAATATCGGAAAATTTTCCACCACTTGTTTTGACTCCCACTACTTTCGCTCTGCTGCTACTGGTGTCGTTTCGAAGGGTCCAAACGTTCTGAAGGGTGCTAACGGCAAGCCATTATTATACACCATACACTATTTAGAGGTACTCAGAGCTCGGAAACTTAAGCGTGTAGTCGTTATCAGTCGCAAAATCCGTGAGGAGGCCGAATTGGGCTGGCTGACGCCTTCACAGAGCGTGGTCTCTCCTGCGCACGCGCTTATCAGACACGTAATTCGGGAGAGGACAAAGGTCACTTCGCTCGCAACCATGACCGCGTTAACGACGGGAAGTCGCTGCGGACACACGAAGAAGTAGGAATTGAGACAGTTGTTCACGCTTGCCGTGTGTATACTTGCGCGCTCATGTTGTGTGCCTTTCTGTTTGAACAGAGTGCTTAAAGCAAAGGGCAGAAACTCCCGATACCTCTCATGTACGCCTTGTCACACGCTTATACTCAATAGCAGTGCCGCTTTTACTACTGGTGGCTGCAGGGAATTCAAATAGAAATCAATCACAAGCAGAACATTGCTTACGTAACATTACTGGTGAACAATGGAAAATGTTTATTCGAGCGCAAACACATGACACATTCACACAAACACATGTGTCGTGTGTTTGCGCTCATGATTTTTAACCGTTGTTCCAACTAGCCCAATAATTTCTTTTACGTCACTGGCTAGGTCACCAAATAGACGGAAAGAATGAAAAACCGTGAAAACGAGGGTCATCGCAGAAGCTCTCCTTTCCCAATTTACACAAAAGCGGAAAGCTGTCGCGTCTTCTTTCAGGTCTACTAACCACTTGTGCGATGCGCCTATTCGTAAATTTTTGTTATTCACTTTTTGTTGCGATAGCACTTATATAAACACTCTCGGCCGAATTTTTCCGCGGGCGTCGACGTCGCTGTCACCCGCCGTATATGTATATCTATCTATCTATCTATCTATCTATCTATCTATCTATCTATCTATCTATCTATCTATCTATCTATATATATATATATATATATATATATATATATATATATATATCACGCCAGAAAGAAAAAAAATCGGGAAAATACTCAGGCGCGCGGAATCTAACGTTGCTTGATAGGTTCATTTATGAAAACTAGCGCAAATGACGCAGCCGATCAAGCGAATCATATATGCGAGGTAGTGGACAGACGTCATTTTTCTTCACTTGGTTCATGTTGCGATGACCTATGCAGAAGTGCAAGATGCCGTCTTTCTTCTTGACAAAAACCACGAGGTACGCCCAAGGCCTTTTTGAAGGTTGTATGACGTCATTCTCTAGCACCTTCTGTACTTGCTTATGAATCTCCTCACATTCTTTCGGGGCTACACGGTGGGTATTTTGCCGAATCGGTGGCGTGTTGTCTTCAGTGCTTGGTCAATGATATTTGTTGGACCTTTAACGTACACGAAACACAGTCTTAGAATCGTTGTATATTTTAAGCAGGTGCTTTTAATCAGACGATGGCCGCGTGGAGCAGATGTCCCCCAATAAAGCTGCCGAAGCGGCAATAGTCGCGTCACCCAGTTGCAAGGCAAAATATTGCGCGGCTTGATCCACATCGTCGTAGTAGGAAATTGGGGTGTTGTTTTCGATTTGATGGCGGTCGCTGCTGAAGTTTGTGGGCAGCACTTCTGCCTGTCCAGTAACTGGCAGCAACCTCTCGGTACGGAAATGCCTTGCGTAAGCAAAAGCGCAACTATGTGCTCCCCTATTAGGTCCTTATAACACGGCCACCCACAGGCAACCGACGCAAGGCAGCAGGATCTTAGTGGGAGCGCCACATCGTCGGCTATTCGCAAGAGACCGTGTGGTTCCTCACTGCTGTAGTCAACATACTTATGGGCGCAAAACTTCATCATACTTTCAGGGAAGGTGATAGCAGTGCCATGATAATGAAGAAAATTTATGCCAGAAATTATCTTTTTATAGCAGTCTAGCAGCCAGACATAAGTGGCGACGAAAATGGAATCACCGATGTGAAGGTGAGCGGTGCATTTGCTCGTGGGAGTCGTCAGCTGGCCACAAGCATTTATTTGTGGCTCTGTCGACGGTGTCTTTTCCTTTTTGAGGCGGTCGGCGAGCTCTTGTGGCATAATTGAGAAGTCGGCGCCAGTGTCAACCAACGGTGTGATGTGATGTCCGTCTGTGATAACAATAAAATCAGTACGTGCGACTTCTTCGGAAAAGTATTAGTCAACATATTAGTCTTCGTTGTCATGGTTAAATCAATTTGCGGTAGTAGGTGGCACTTGGCGGTGTCTCAATGATTGGCAACCTCACTCCTGGAGATCGCCGCAGCTAGTTTCCCCGGCGGGGGCTAGGCGAACGGCCTCTTGTGACATCCGCGAAGCTCTGATGGTTCGAGGAAGTGTGATGCGCAGGTTATAGAGATAAACATTGACGCGGTGAAGTTGTTGGGCCTGCCAGCTAATCAGCGTCGTAGGCGCGACGGTCTTGAAAGCGGAAAGAAGCAGGAGAAGAAAAATGACTGAACGCGTAATTGTCAAGACGGCAATAGCGGGTAATGTGACCTGGGTCCCCGCAGCGGAATAAAATAGGCCGACAGTCGGCCGTACGCCGTAAGTCAGTGCGGTGAACTGGTGTCCGTCTATCAGAAATCAGAGACCACAAAGGCATGCCAGTGGGTTGTGACTGGTAGGTCATCGCCTGAAACGACGGTGGAGGACGACGTACCACATCAGCATCGCTCACTGTATGTGGCTCAGGACTTGGCGGTGTAAAAGCTTGCCCAACGTTTGGCGGATGATTTCGGCAACAGATGCGGCAAGCGTTTGAGTAGGAGGAACGCAGAGGGCCCAAAGTTCCTCAGGCAGTATTTTCTTGATCACATGCCGCAGAGAACTTTTGCAGACGGCAGAGTTCTGAGCTGCCGCACTTACTGCCGCGTGGTTCTGCTGGCTGTTAAAATGTCGGCATCATTGTTCCAGTGTGCGCTCTATGACAGTCGCCTCTATTATGAATTCGTCTACTTTTGTAGGCGTATTTCGTACAAGACCCGCAAACACCGCTTCTTTAACCCACCGCACTTGATGACGCTGTTTCTCCACCTTGGGGATCTCACGATCAGCTAGTCGAAACAGAGATACAGACACTCTGCGTGCATGGCGGCTGTTTTGTTGGGTATCTGCACGCGGGCGTCGATCGGTTGCTGTGAGAGATCCCGTCAATCCAAGTTCAGAAATGTGTCGAGGATTTTTGACCGAAGTCTTCCCATGATTGGAAAGTAGCCTCGCGGTTTCATACCCAGCGCAAGCGCTATGTTTAAGTGCAAATAATTCACTGCGAAGTTTTTGTTGTTTACTCCCGTTTTTAGATGCAGTGACATGCTAGAATTGCTAGAGCTATTCCTCGACACCTTCAGACGCTTTCCCACGGAAAATTTTAGGAACGCGAGGATGTTCAAGAGTGACCTGCGAGGGAGGTGTCTGCGATGAAAGAATAACTGTGGATGGGGCAGGAGCTGCCATACTGCTAACATATGGAACAAGTGCGGACTCCGGACTTAGGCCTAGTAGGCGCTGACTGAATCAGTGCACCGGAGTGGTGACGAGGGGTTGAGGTTTTGGAGTAGGCTCCAGCACCTCCACCATTGTCACAACGTCAAAGCAGAGGTCTTGCCGTGGAGACAGAGATACCATAAGCAGGTCCGTCTTTTGTAAAGACGATAGTCTTCCTTGTAAACCTTCGACGGAAAAATTTGATTTGTCTGTCTCTCTGTCTGTCTGTCTGTCTGTCAATCTGTCTGTCTGTCTGTCTGTCTGTCTGTATGTCTGTCTGTCTGTACATTCCTCTGTTGGTCAGCCCTAACAATACCTCAAACAGCGCCAAACGGCCAACCCTCTCCGCAGCGCCCACGAATTACGCTCAAGGTGTAGCGTTCATAGTTGCGCGATTGTGTATTAAAAACCAATTATTGCGCATATGTGAGGTACCACAAAAACGCTTCGATGTTTTCTATGTATGCCTTTATACAAGAACAGGCACACACAAGTAACTCCAAGGAATGTAGCGTTTATTTGTGCTGCGCTGACAGTGCAACGCGATGCTCAAAAAAGTGTTTCCAACGTTTTGTACGACGTCATGGTGGTGGCACCTGCCCGTCACTTTGCGTTCTACACCTTATCACCTCCGAGACTGGCGCGCATCTTTGCGAAGATCTGGCAGTTATCTTCGCTTTTGAAGATAACTGCCTGCTGTCACTTGTCTCTAACGTGCCTAGATGCACTCGTTTGCCTCCGCCACACGCTCGAGGCACTCTAACGGAGTGCCTGCAGAATACCATTCAAAGATTTTCTTACGCAGTACTTCAAATAAACGTTTTGTTCACTCTCTCCAGACGCAAGACTATCGTCTTTCGACGACATTCACAGTGTAACATGTATTTAAATAGAACGCGCTAGCGAGTTCTTCTTCGACCTTTCCTTAGTCATTCATAGCACATGCATCACTATTATCGTCATTCATGAGACATACACCTAAATAAATAAATAAATAAATAAATATATATATTTATATATATATATATATATATATATTGTGATCATCAGCTAAACACACTGAACGCAATGATCGTGAGAAAACTACTACTCACGAGCGAGTCGCGTAGCACTATAACCCTAGGGAATCTTCCCCGCCCCGCCCTGTTTTTTCTTTCTCCACTATGCTAGCCATTCCTGCTTTCTCATTTTGGTACAAAATACTAGAGCGGACAACATGTACCATCGTTCCTGATGAAGGCCATACTCTGGTCAAAACTGTCAATATCAACACTTTCGTTGTTAATGTTGTAACACTTCCTCATCTCCCCCATCCCCCCATGCTCAGGGTAGCAAACCGGCTGCATATCGACTGGTTAACTTTCCTGCCACTCTTTTCCTCCTATTTTCCTTCCTTTTTTGACACACGCACACACACATACACACACACACACACACACATATATATATATATATATATATATATATATATATATATATATACCGGGTGTTCAAAATTAAGCTTTATGATTTTTTTAAAATTAGGCGCTCGAAGGCACGTGAGAACCACTTGTGCAAATAAGTTAAGCGGCCAGGGGGACAGAAAGTTAGATGATAATTATCGCTGTCAGCAGCCCAATTAACTAAAATTTAATAATTAACTTTTTACTGGCTGCGGTAAGTTGGCATGTTTATATTGAAAAAATGTAGGCAGTGGTGTTTGTACACAGTTTCAGTTGGAAGATTTTTTCTAGCACGCCTGTGTTCCGAGATATCCGGCTCCAAAGTTTAATTGTCTTTCGCACGATTACGCATGCAAGAGGGTGAGGGTCCGCGCAAAGCTCCTCCCTAAAGTGACGCATCTGTTGCGTGTGGTGTTTAGTGTGTGAAGAGGGTGGAAGCGTAGGCATAGGTGATAGCAATTACCCTTGCCCTCTTCGGCCGGCGAAATCAAAATGTGACAGCGCGGTGCGCCATGAGCCTTACGCATGATCCTGATGAACGCGATAACAGGAGACCATTTTTCGCGACGTTTTTTCGTGACTTTAGATCACACTGAGACATCTTCTTGTGAACGCGTTAGCAGGACCGTCCTGCACTAGGGTGCCTCCGGTTAGAGCACAGCGTCTCTGCATTGAAGGTCTACCAAGGAAATCCACGTGGAGTCCTTTCGAGCTAATATGGCTGCTTCTGGCGTGAGGTATTCTACCAAAGTAAAAGTAGACGTGGTGCTTGCAATGGCTGAAATGAATGGCAACGCTTCGTTAGCAATGGAGCTTTACGCGTCTCGCCACCCACACCGTCCCCTTCCAACAAGGCCCACTTTCACAAACCTGTTTCGACGCTTCTGCACAACAGGCTCTGTCCACCTTCCGAGACGGACCAGGAAGGCAATCGTCGATGAAGACTTTGAAATCGACGTTGTCGCGTGCGTAACCTCGATGCCAGAGCTCAGCATCCGACAGATTGCCGATCAGTGCGGTCGCAGCATCGGAACAGTCACAAATGTTTTAAGAAAGCACAAGTTCCATCCATATCACGTTTACCTTCATCAGGACCTAAATGAGGCGGACTTTGAAAGGCGAGTTGACTTCTGCAATTGGGGCCTCATCAAAACTGATCAAGAAAATGACTTTTTGCACAGAATAATTTGGACTGATGAAGCTCGGTTTTGCCGAAATGGAAGTGTTAATCTTCACAACGCCCATTATTGGGCACAAGAAAACCCACACTGGCTGAGGCAGCACAAGCATCAAGTTCGCTGGAGTGTGAATGTGTGGTGCGGCATACTCGGGGACAGGATCATCGGACCTCACTTTTTTGAGGACAACTTGAACGGAAAGATGTACACAGAAGAAATATTAGGTGTTGACATTGATGATCTTGTCTGCAGTCTTTCCCTGAATGACCTGCGCCAAGTATGGTTTCAGCACGATGGAGCACCACCACATTTTTCTACCAGGGCGAAGAACTGGTTGGACAGACGTTTTCCACAACAGTGGATTGGGCGCGCAGGAGCGATGTTTTGGCCACCAAGATCACCTGACCTTTCTCCGCTCGACTTTTTCCTTTGGGGCTACGTTAAAGATCGAGTTTACGTAACAGAGCCCAGCGATGTTAATGACATGAAGGACAGGATAACATCTGCCTGTGCGAGTATTCCTGCAGAAGTACTGCGCCGAGTCATCGAGTCGACGCGACAGCGGTTCATGCTTTGCGTTGCTGCCGAAGGCAGGCATTTTGAACACTTTTTGGGGCATTGACGTCTTGAGAGGTGAAGAGTTTCGATGAGATTTGTGCATGACCGAAATATGCTTATGTAGCAGCAGGAAATATGCGTTAGCAAGGATAAAACTGTTTCAGTTATTATTGGTGGAGTTGTTGCTCTTGTTTCAATAAAAGTTACAGTACTCGGACATCAGCAGTCACGCTATTCGCGTAGCCCAGGCAACGACCACGCATGCTTCTCTAGTGATTATTACGCACGCGCACTGGCATCCAGATTCTCCGCTCGCACCATTACCTCGGCATGGTATCTGCCACTATCGTTAGAGGCTCTGCAGTTGCGTGTTACGACACTGGTTGCAAGCGTTCTTCGATTTTTGATTTCGACGGCCGAAGAGGGCAAGGGTAATTGCTATCACCTATGCCTACGCTTCCACCCTCTTCACACACTAAACACCACACGCAACAGATGCGTCACTTTAGGGAGGAGCTTTGCGCGGACCCTCACCCTCTTGCATGCGTAATCGTGCGAAAGACAATTAAACTTTGGAGCCGGATATCTCGGAACACAGGCGTGCTAGAAAAAATCTTCCAACTGAAACTGTGTACAAACACCACTGCCTACATTTTTTCAATATAAACATGCCAACTTACCGCAGCCAGTAAAAAGTTAATTATTAAATTTTAGTTAATTGGGCTGCTGACAGCGATAATTATCATCTAACTTTCTGTCCCCCTGGCCGCTTAACTTATTTGCACAAGTGGTTCTCACGTGCCTTCGAGCGCCTAATTTTAAAAAAATCATAAAGCTTAATTTTGAACACCCGGTATATATATATATATATATATATATATATATGACGTCTGGGTTGAGACAACCTTTATTCAGTCAAGGGCTCAGCAGCGAACGGGCAGTCAGACCAAGCGCGCACACACCCGATGGTGATTGTGGTGACACCTAGTGTAGACGAGGACAGGGACCCAGACGAATGATGTTGATTGTTACAATGCATATATGAGAAGAAGCGCATAAGGAATGGCAACAATAATTCCATCCGCGTCGAAGCCGCCAACCTGGCCATAGCAAGTCAATGTGGCAGAGAACGTCGCCTGAAGGGCTTCATGCGAGACACGTGCACAATCTCAGAGGTGCGGTGACGGTGGTCTGATAGATGACAAGTGGGTTCACACCATAATTTACGGGCGAAGTCTGGTCAATAACTATGTAAGGCCTAATGAAGTGTGGCTAAAACTTGTCAAACAGACCAGGTGTACGAACGGGTGTGAACAGGAGGACCTCGTCACGAGGTCGGAAGAATACAAGGTGTTGAGATGCGTCATAAGTGACTTTTCAATCTTGCTGTCGCGCTTCCATGTTGATGCAAGCACGATCGTGACACCAGGCTAGTCTTGAAATGTATTCTTCGCTGGAAGACGGAGACGAGTTGACGTCACTGTTGAAAAAAAAACGTCGAGGAAGAAAGTATGGCAGTGTCCATAAACGAGGTAAAACGGCGAAATTTCGCTAGTGCGCTGAACGGCTGTGTTGCAGGCAAAGGTGGGGAATGGTAGGAGAGTATTCCAGTTTTTGTGATCTGGACGAATGTAGACAGCTATAATATCAGCAACAGTACAGTGAAACCTCTCCGTGAGACCATTGGTCTGAGGGTGGTAGCTTGAAGCTGTCGTGTGTGTTATTCCAGAAGCGCGCAATACTTTATTTAGCACTTCCACGGTTATTTAGCACCCTTCCACGGTCAATCAGCAATACACGAGAAGCGCCGTGGCGCAGAATGATGGCGTGCTGAACGAAGTCGCCAACTTCTGAAGCAGAGGCAGTTGATATAGACGTTGTCTCCGCGTAGCGTGTCAAGTGGTCTACGGCGGTCACTATCCATCGTTTGGCAGTAGATGTGACAGGATCAGGGCCGTAAAATTCGATACCTACAACCTAAAATGGCGTTGTGGGGCACGGAATTGACTGCAGAGGCCCGGCCGGTGCAGTTATCTGGAATTTACGACGCTGGCACGGGACACAGGAACCAACGTGCCGCGCGATGCTAGTAGATTTACCAGGCCTGTAGAAGCGACTTCGAATGCGGTCGTGAGTTTTTTAAATACCAATATGCCTGGCAGTCAAGTCATCGTGAAAGGCTTTAAGCACGTCAAGTCGAAGAGAGTGTGTAACACGGGAATCCAGCGTTGACAAAGTGGTAGATGTGACGCTACAGGACTCCATTCTCCAGCTTAAATCGCAAAGGTTGACGATGATGCCGCGCGTTAGGTGGATGGGAAGCTCCTGTGAGCTGGTCCATAATACGCCTACAGTGCGGATCAGACAACTGGCAGGAGTGAAATGTGCGCTTGTCATCCGATAATAGATAGTCTATTGAGGCGCGTGCGGGTACTGCAGTAGAAGTGATGGCCGAACTTGACCGATACTGAGCTGGGTATTTGGTAGCGGGCAGCACGAAAGGGCGTCAGCGTCTTGGTGTTATCTACCTGACTTGTTAATGATATCGAAGTCATACTCCTATCATCGAAGAATCCACCGACCCAAGCGTCCAGACAAGTTCTTCGACGTGGAACGCCAGCATAGGGCGTGGTGGTCCGTAACGATCGTGAAATGACGGATGTGGCAATAGGCACGGAACTTTTGCACTGACCAGACCACAGCCAAGCACTCATGCTCAGTTATGGTATAGTTCTTCTCGGTCGCAGTTAGAGCTCTACTGGCATATGCAACTTCTATCTCATGTGAAGAGGTGTCACGTTGGAGCAGAACAGCACCTATACCACGGCCGCTAGCGTCCGTATGTATAGGATGGTCAGTGCAGCCTCATCAAAGTGGCGGAGTAAAGGTTCGGACGTGAGGGCACACTTTAACAGGTCGAATGCCGTTTGACATTCTTCAGACCACAGAAAGCGTACGTCAGAAGCAAGAAACTAGTGCAGTGGAGCCGCTATCAATGCAAAGTTTCGTATAAAACGGTGAAAATAGGAGGCGAGACCAAGAAAACTTTGCAACTCCTTCGGACATTCGGGGCGCGAAAAGCGAAGCACCACAGCAATTTTGTCCGGATCTGGCCGAATTCCGTCTTTGGTCACTACGTGGCCCGAAACCTTGATAGCGTTTGTGGCGAAACGGCATTTTTTGTGTTGAGTTAAAGAACAGCGGCAGCAAGGCACGTCAGAACGTCATCCAAACGTTGCAGGTACTGAGGAAACGTTGACGAAAAAATGACGATGTCGTCCAAGTAGCAGAGACAGATCTTCCACTTGAGGCCGCGCAGCATGGTATCGTTCATGTGCTCAATTGTAGCCGGCACGTTGCACAGCCTGAAAGGCATAACGTTGAATTCGTATAGCCTATCGCGGGTTGCGAATGCCGTTTTCTCTTCATCCTCTTCGTGCATAGGAATTCGCCAGTATCCGGAATGCAGGTCGAGGCTGGAAAAGTATTTCACGCCTTGTAGAGGATCAAGGGCGTCGTCAATGAGAAGGAATGCGTACAGATCCTCACGAGTGATCTTGTTCAGCGCCATGTAATCCACGCAAAAGCGCACGGAGCCATTCTTCTTACGAACCGGAACCACAGGCGACGACCAATGGCTAGATGAAGGGCGAATTACTCCTCGTTTTAGCATGTCAGCTACGTTTTCTTCGATTATTTTTCTCTCAGCAGGAGACACGCGGTAGGGCCGGCTGCGTACAGCAGATGTTCCGACTGTGTTTATTCGATGCGTTGAAGTAGTAGTGCGGCCTGACGTCGAGAAGTAACCATCGAAGGTACTTGCGGGTTTCTTTAACAAAGCAAGTAGCTGTTGCCTCTGCGAAGGTGTCAAGTCGTCGCTAATGGCTGCAGTAAAGGCTGAAGGAGATGCAGGCTTACCCCTAGGGCTGTCGTTGGAGGAGACGGCATGAAGTGGCACGACGCGCGCAGGCTCGGGATCCGTCATGCATGCCACCGAGGTGTTCCGAGGCAGTAGAATGTTTTCGAATGTTGTATTCACAACGGTGACAAGTGCGAATCATTGAGAAACCTAACTACACCGGAAGCTAGAATGATGCATTTACCGACGCAGCTAAATGATGGTGAGACCAAGACGTTACCATGGTCGATGTCATTGGAGGTAATCATTACAATTCGCTCTTGACATGGTGGTAATTCGGTATTCTCCGCAGCTCTCAAACGAAGTGACCTCTGGGGGTCTTCGTTGAGCGTGCAGTCCGTGTCGGTGAGAAGGACGACGCGTTGGCCATACCAAACTGCCACGGAGGCAGAAGAAAGCAAATCCCATCCTAAAATTAATTGGTGAGAGCAGTCAATCAGGACAGCGAACTGAATGTGGTGCCGGATACCATCAATTAAAACACGGGCTGTACAAAAAGCGGAAGGGCGAATGGTATACCCCTGGGCAGCAACCAACGTAGGTCCATCGTAAGGGGTCATCACTTTTTTCAGAAGTTGGCCTAAATCAATACGCATATTAGAAAATGCCGAACCCATGTCCACTAGAGCATCCACGTACACTCCTACTACCACCAAAATAATGTTGCACGGGCCTGGTGGAGGAATATCAGTCGTCATTCGGAATGCAGTTGTCCCGAGAAACTGCATCACTTAGTTTTCCGGATGACTAGCAGTGACGAATGAGGCAGGCTGAAGTGCGGAGGAGGAACGGTGAAAAGGTGATGGTGAACGGCGTCTAGAGTTACGGCTGTTCCCAGGTGCGCTCGATGCGGGCGGAGACGGAGACCGGCGTGGAGGCGATGAATGGCATTGACCTTGATAGTACACAGTATCTCGTTCACGCATGTCGTAACTGCGGCACTCGTCTTGCTGGCGCTTGCAGCAGAAACGAGAAATGTGGCCGCGAAATTCACATTAATAGCAAACTGGGCGAGATGACCACCTGGGGAAAGGGAGAAACCAAGCGGAGTACCTGAAGAGAGTGCGATCAGGTGTGCAGAGGAAGGGTCAAGCGGGATCAAAGGAAAGTTGAGGGGAGAAGCGGTAGCGACTGACGCATACGATGGTAGTGGCAGCGTCGTGTTTATCTCACTGGGAGGCATAGCAGCGACCTGCGCGTAGGTTTGTATGGGCCGTTGTATGGTGACGATGTATGGTGATGTATATGTATAGTGACTGGACGTGAGTCGGAGAGTTCAGAGATGTCAGCTCCTCTCTGATAATGTCACATAATGCCATTCCAGTAGACTATGAAGAAGACAGTAGAGAAGGTTGAAAACCCATGTTATGCAACTCTTCACGTATTATGTCTCTTATGAGGTCACGGAGAGGTCTGTTAGATTGTTCGCCTATGTCTGGTTGTAGACAAACCGAGTCGAGAGTATGGAGGCACTGACATGTCGTGACGACGTCGGCTATGGTAGCCGGGTTCTCCGCAACCAGGGAATTGAAAGCAACAAGGCTTATACCTTTAAAGTGTGGCGTACTAGTTGGACTCTGGCATAGATGAAGTGGCCCACCGGGAGAGCGCAAGAACGCCCTCAATGTACGACGTGTACCACTCACCGGAATGTTGTTGGCGAGTGTCAAGGGTTCTCTTCGTGACTGCGGACCGAATTTTCAATGTGCCGAAAACGTGAAGGAGCAGCTGCTCGAAGGTCGCCCAGTCGGGTATGTCAATGATGTGGTTCAAGTACCACGTCTTCGCAACACCGGTCAAGTAGAAAGAGACGTAACGTAACGGACCTTAGCGCTATCTTTCCAGCGATTAGCAACGCTCACGCGGCTGTACTCATTCAGCCATTCCTGCACATCTTTCCCACGAAGACCGGCAAAGAGAGGGGGATCACTCTGGTGGCTGTGTACGTAAACAGGAGGCGTGGCTGAAGACGTCGGGGGAGAGATAACAACAGTGATGGCTGGATCGTTCTCTGACATGCTGCCGGACATCGGGGTCAATCGGTGGCCTGAACGCAGCTCCAGGGAGTTGAGCGAGGTGGGAGAGGACCAAGGGCCGAAAATCCATCTCCACCACGTATGACGCGGTGCAGACCAAGCGCGCACACATTTGATAATTATTGTGATGACACCTAGTGAAGATGAAGACAGGCAACCAGACGGATGAGTATCATTCTGATAATGCATACATGAGAAAAAGCGCATAACGAATGCCGACACAATATATATATATATATATATATATATATATATAGTCAAGGGTTTAATTCGACGCTGTGGCCAAGAGTCTGGCCTTCATCAGGATATATATATATATATATATATATATATATATATATATATATATATATATATATATATATATATATACTGTCGCGGTAATAAACTGATTACAAGTAACAACCGTGCAGCAAACAGCGGAACAGTTCTGATCGAGCACCGCGAGTGTGTCCTCGTCTTTTCCCAGCGATATTCTTCGCCACGCACAAGCAATGATGAAACTAGCCACAGCCAGAGACCCACAACTTGCCCGTGCCATTATTTCCCCTCTCCGAAAGCATGATGGCCAATGCATGATGGCCAGTGCAAGCATGATGACCAGTGCAAGTCTTCCACGTGAATATTACGGCTTCATCCTGTCTACGCGGAAGATGTTCGCCAATGCACCACAACAAGAAGACCATGCGCTGAGCTCTGCGACAACTTTGCAGTGGACATCGCTGAGGCACTGAAGAACCCGGAAAGGCGCGCAATTACGATGCAAGAGTTTCTTCGAGTGGCCGCGTTTGTGTATGGGACTCCAGAGCCATACCTTTTTTCCGGGGTGGTAGGTGACTTCTCTGTGGCGAAGGTTCTACCGGTGAGCATCGTATTGTTGCTGAGAACAAATGCGCAAGCGAGCTAGTTGTAGAACTTTTTCTGAGCACTGCGCATACTCGCCCGCCTTTTCGGGGGTCATCATTAAGGCGTCAGGAAAAATCATGGCCTAAAATTGTAGTAATGTCACGGCCGTGAAGCAGGCGGAAAGGTGTCAATCCTGTAATTTTTTGCAAGGCCTGGCTATATGCGAAAGTTTCAAAAGGAAGAACACCTATCCAGTTCCTGTGGTTTACGTCGACATACATAGAAATTATGTCCGTGATGGTTGTTGAGCCGTTTTGTTAAGCCATTAGTTGGTGGTTGGTAAGGTGTCGCCTGGCGATGTATGGTGCCGCTCAGTGTCATAACTTCTTTCAGCAGTTGCGTAGTGAAGGCCGTGCCTCTGGCAGTTAGAACTATGGCCGGTGCACCATAATGGAGGATGACAGCATGAATGAAGAAGTCTACGACATCGCTTGCTGTACCGCGTTGGACTGCTCGTGTTTCATAGTAACGGGTTAAATAGTCCATCGCAATTATTATCCAGTGATTACCAGCTGAACTATTCGGAAATGGACCTAGGATATCTATGCAACAAGCTAAAATGGTGCTCGGGACTGCTCCACAGGATGTAAAAGACCAGCAGGTTTAATGGGCAGAGCATTGCGATACTGTCAGTCTCGGCAGGTTATAACACATTGCTTGACGTTACGGGATTGTTCCGGCCAGTAGTATTTTCAGCGGACACGAGCCATAGTACACGTGAGCCCTAAATGGCCGGAAGTTAGCTTGTCATGGCACGCCTTGAGGATGTCGTCTCGCATCGCAGATGGTATGATCAGTTGGGCGGTTTGAGGGTTGTGATCAAAGCTGCGCTTGTACAGGATGTTGTCACGAAGAAACATTATGAAATCGTGCGCCTTAATGTCCATTGTGCCTGATAAAACTGGTCCTCGAGATACTCGATGAGTGAGTGAAGCTCTGTGTCTTCACGCAGTTTCTGACACAAGTCAGAAGCTGTGACGGCCATGAGGAAACGTTTGTCGCCAGCTTTATCAAGAGGAATTTAGTTGACTGGAGCACGTGACTGGCAGTCAGCATCGGTGTGCTTGCGTCCCGACTGGTAAAGTACCGTAACGTTAATTTATTTTACGCGCAGACTCCACTAAGCGAGGCGGATTAAGGGGTCTTTGAGGCATGCAAGCCAGCACAGAGAATTGCAGTCGGTGACTACTTTGAACGGTTGCCCATACAAGTACTGTCCAAACTCGGCTATATTCCACACGACCGCTACGCATTCTTTTTCTGTGGTGGAATAGTTCGCTTCAGCCGATGATGACTTATGCCTAGCGTAAGCGATAACTCGCTCGATACATTCCCGCCGTTGGACAAGAACGGCTCCGAGGCCAACATTGCTTGCATCTGCGTGCACTTCAAAGTTGGCGTTTCCGTCTAAATGACCTAAGATTAGAGGAGTCTCAAAGCGACGTCGTAGCTCGCAAAAAGCTTCGTGTTGTTCGGGAGCCCCCACAAAATCAACGTTCTCTCTCGTGAGTTGGTGTAAGAGTTCTGCTACTTTTGATAAGTTCGGGACAATGCGATGATAGCACGCGCTAGGGCCCAGAAAATGGCATACGTCGTGATTGTTTATTTTTAGCTGGAAAGACAGCGACAGCCAGTAGTTCTTCGGAGTCTGGGTGAATTCCATCAGTGTTGCCAACATGGCAGCTCTTCGTAGGCGAAGTGGCCGTTTTCGGGCTTGAGCGACAGACCAGCTGTTCGGAGCGCCTCAAGTACTACACGAAGACACGGAAGGTGCCGCTCGAAAGTCGCTGAAAAAACGACGACGTCATCTAAATAGACAAGACACTATTGCCACTTGACACCAGACAAAACTGCGTCCACTATTCGTTGGAAAGTATCGTGAGCAGAGCAAAGTTCGAAGTGAAGCATCTTAAGTTCGAAGGGAAGCATCTTGAACTGCCTGTCATGAGTAATGAAGGCGTTCTTTTCTCTGTCACGCTCACCGACCTTAGTTTGCCAATGACCACTGCATAGATCCATGGATGACAAATATCGGGTGTTTCGGAGGTGGTCTAGTGATTCGTCGATGCGAGGCAGCGGGATCTTTCTTTCTTACGATGTTGAGTTTGGGAAAGTCAACACAGAAACGCATTGTGCCGTATCTCTTTTTCAACAGCACAATCGGTGATGCCCATAGGCTTGTAGAAGGCGAATGATGTCGTCAGCAAGTATTTGTTGCAGTTGGGCGTGAATGGCGTCTTATTCGTTGCGGGAAACACGATAAACACATTGTCGATTAGGCCTTATGTTGGGCTCTTCTATGATTCTTGTGCTTTGCTACGGGCGTGCGTTTGATTTTGGATGTCGTAGCAAAGCAATCACTGAAGGAAAAGAGAAAGGAGCGAAGACTCTTTTGGGGTGAAGCCGATAGTTTTCAGTTCATATCAAGCTGATCTAGAGGCTGCTTGTCCTCGTGAGAACCGTGAGAGAGTTGCGCGAGTGATAAGCTGGCTCTCGAGTCTCCTACTTCTTCGAAGCAAGTGATGACACATGGCCTTTTGAAGTGCTGTTATTCGTGACTGAAATTTTTCAGCAGAATATTTGCCGGCTGTTTTGTCAGTTGTACGAGGCCGCAGGTGACCCATACTTGGCGTGGCAACAGCATGGAGACGTAGCCTTTCACAACTTCGAGAACCATTCAGTTCATGTCGCTCAGCGCGTTACCTAGAGAACTAGAAAGGGGTGATACTGTCACTGAATCATCGAATACACGGAACGCCATTATACGCGATTCGCAATTGTTATTGTGCGTTACGTGAAGACGTCACCAGAAATTCCTGATGAATTCTAAGAGCCCCATATTCTCAAAGAAACTCTAATCCCAAGATGACTTGCTTGGAGCATTCCCACAGTACGTCGAAAGTCCTGATGAAGGTCAAAGCACCAATATGAATTGGGCCAGGGCACCTCCCAAAGAGCGTCACAAGATCACTACCCATGGTACGGAGCTGCGGACGTTTTATGGCGTCATTACTTTTCGGAGAGGAGCCGCGAAGTCACTACTCATAACGGAGTAATTGGCGCCAGTATTCACGAGTGCGGTGGCAGAGTTAATGATTGATATGTGGGGTTTAACGTCCCAAAACCACTATATGATTATGAGAGACGCCGTAGTGGAGGGCTCGAGAAATTTAAACCACCTGGGGTTGTTTAACGTGCACCCAAATCTGAGCACACGGGCCTACAACATTTCCGCCTCCATCGGAAATGCAGCCGCCGAAGCCGGGATTCGAACCCGCGCACTGCAGGTCAGCAGCCGAGTACCTTAACCACTAGACCACCGCGGTGGGGAATGGCCGAGTGAATGTGCATGTTTCTAAAGTATCTGCGGAAAGCATTGCGTCACGTTCAGAAAATTTGGGACAGAAAAATTTGCGTTGTCAACGTGTCGTGGCGGAAGATGTTTGTCAATAGCGGCCCCACCTCGTTGGTAGCTGGCCTAAGATTCGCTGGCGTGGGCCAGGAATTGGTGATCCATATCAAGGACCAGAAAAAGTGGCGTAACAACTAAGCGAGCCGAGCCACCGGGGAGAAGTTCAACGTTGCCAGTGGCCTTGTGCAGGAGGCAACGGCGGCTGCACTGCCAAGTATTCCTGAATCTCACGAGGGTTGGTCGACAGGCGTTAGGGAAAACCCCAGAAAGCCGATCCTGCGATACGCACACTGGCGGTACAGACGACTCGTTTTCCCGCTGTCGTAAGAAAGGGTCCTTTAAGCATAGGTGCACCATACGGGAAATTTACGGGCGACCTCGCGTGGGACTTCATACTGGAAAGTGTTATCCTAGGTATTTGCAGGAGCGAACTGACGGGGAAACGCTGGAAAAGTAGAGGGTGGTGGGCGTCCAGTAGAAAGTTGAGAACTGCTCAATGCTTCGGCGTAAGACTACCAGGAGCTTCCGCACGCACTGGGAGTAATGGTTGGGTCACATTCCTAATTTTCGCGCTAATGCAGTCAGTCAGAATTGTCACACTAGGATGAACAGGAGTGAGTGAACTTTTTCGAGATCCTTGTACACCACGCTCCGCACAAGCTCGCGGAGGGCTGCTAAATTGTGTCTACTGGTGAAAGGTGACACCACAGTGACAGAAGCTTGGTAGTCATACTGCAGAGAGCTATGCTGAAGTGCTCGCTATTTGGTATTAGCTTCAGCGATGAACTCATAGTTGGGGGCTTGCGCATGAGTCTAGCAAAAAGTTGCTCCTTTACACCTCGCAGAAGAAGTCGCACTTCTTGTCTCATCGATCCCTGGGTCAGTGCGTTTGAACAATCATGACAAGCGTTTGACAAACATAGCAACGTGTTCATTTCGCTTCTGAACCCGGCTCGGCAGAACCTGCTCGGCTTTCTGTTCTGTATTGAGCTTTATGAATGCCTAGCGTAGCTGTCGCTAGAAATCTTGCCAGTTGGTTACAAAAGGCTCATAGTTCTCAGCATAGTCTTCAAGTGCGAAATAGACGTAGTGAAGTTTCTTGAAGTTTCTTGGTTTCATACCATTCGCGGGCGGTTGCGAACCGGTCGAAGTGGTCTAGCCAGTCATCCATGTCCTCGAACACATCACCATCAAGTGGCTTCGGGATGCGTGCTCTGTAGACGACTGTTGGGGTGGATGCAAGTTGGTTTATTTTGCTCTCTTGCGTCAGACTTGTAGTTGTGGTTATCATTCTACTGTTTTATTTGAAGAAATAAAAGGTATAATAATAATAATAATAATAATAATAATAATAATAATAATAATAATAATAATAATAATAATAATAATAATAATAATAATAATAATAATAATAATAATAATAATAATAATAATAATAATATATTATTATTATTATTATTATTATTATTATTATTATTATTATTATTATTATTATTATTATTATTATTATTATTATTATTATTATTATTATTATTATTATTGCTCAAGGAATCCAATTCATAGGTAGTCCTAGCACGTGGTTGCTGTGGCAAGGTGCCGGGTTTTCCTCCGAAATCGTTGAAATGGTGCCAGAAGCTTGAAGAGGCTTGAGTTAAAACTAGCGCATTGGGATCGCACCCGGCAGCGGCACCAGTTTTTTACGGTAATAAAATGAGTACAAGTGATAACAGTGACGCAAACAGCGGAACAGTTCCGATATAGCAGCGCGAGTTTATTTGACCTCGTATTTTTGCAGTCAAATACTGAAGTATTGATCAAACTAATTCGCAACAGCCAGATACCTACTACATGCCCGGGCCAATATATGTTATAAATATATATATATATATATATATATATATATATATATCTTCAACATTTTGGTTGCCTACTGTTGCCGTGTACTATATCACTGCATCTGTCGGCGTTTACAGAGAGAGTGGTTCTTGGCGCTGGGCTACGACAGCTGTTTTCGAGAATAAATTCACCAGTGCGAACTCTGCCGGAGACACAGGTGCACTCATGTCTGCTATAAGGCTGACTGTGCAAAAAAAAAGGTTGTTGGCCGAGTAAGAAGTGTGTTTCACTCACTTGTATTCACGAACGTGAGACGCCCACTTAATAGCCGCTCGTGACCAGTCGTGGCCAAGATACCTGTGGCGCTCATTGCCTTCGCGTCCACAAACAAAATAACGTCACCATCTCCAGAAAGGTTTCGCATCTCCAAAACAGAGAAAACCACCATACGGGCTCTCTATTCACCCAAAATAATGACATGGCTTGTAACAATTGCATTGAATTGCTCATCCCGCATTTTCTGCTCAAGCAAGTGATTTTTTCCCCAATAATAAATCATAAATCTTATGGACTTGAACGACACTGCTAGCATGTGAATTGACGAAATAACGTGGATGCCTATCAGCTAACGAAGGCTGGGGAGTGCTCAAGAAGTGGTGCAAGCGCGCGTGTACTTCATATCGGAGAGAGTGGGGATTTCTTTCATTCTTTGAGCTTAAGTAGCACGCTGATAGCCTCAAGCTGCTTGTCCTACTTTATGTAGCACTCCGACTTGTTGTTATTGCACTCGTTTAAACACTTTTAGGCAAAACTCTGGCTGTTTTACATGCTTCATCTTCTCATCTGCATATACTAACTACCACCGCTTGGGTTCCCTTTACGGGGTATATGTTTCCGTGAATAGACTCAATAGAATAAAACTTCGCTTCGCAGTTTGTTTGTATTTGTGTGCTTACGTAGCTTAGTTACATACACGTATAGTGTGCGACATTCCATGAAAAAACATTACAGCCATATAGAAAAACCTAGCCTTTGATTGCAATAAGGCTTCCAGATGCTCAACCTTTTGAAACAAGTTCAGTGTTTTTCATTGGCAAAGTTTTTTTGTTTTGAAACAAGCGTTCTTTTTTGCTTTTTGATGTGATGTTTTGATTAAGCAATTTTTTCTCTTCAGATGACGAATATACGTTCGTCTGTCTAGGTAAGTGGTTATCAGATATTGCAAAGTTTTCGAAGACACGTGCTTTTTATCAATATTACCTTACAATCGGTATATCCTCTCAAGAGTGCGTTACCAGCTCAAGTTCCCTTAAGTTGTGAAATAACTAAATTTGCATTTCGGAACACGCAAGGTAACTTCAGACAACCAAACGTAAGGTGAGAGGAAGTGTTCAATATGATTTTTAAACTCTCACATTCTGTCGACGTTTGAAGGCTTGTGGTCTTCACCTTAAAATAGCCATAGAGTCTGTACATTCTTTCTCGTAGTGCTGACTGTTTAAACAAAAGCAAAAAGTGCCGCGTATATCATCTCCTGCTTTGGATCTGTGGTGTAGAATAATTTGGTTATTTAGAAAATTAGGTAAACAACAAAGCCCGCTTTTCGTTGATAGCATCTGTACCACAAACATCCAAACACACGTCTGATGGTTCATCAAATCTGCTGTGGCAGTGAATTGTTTTTGCAGAGCTAAAATTCTTAGCTCAATCAAGCTATTTCACCCTCCTGTTTCAGGCAGTCCAAAATCTTAGAGAGCTGCGAACCATATCACTCGCCCTCAAGTCATGCGCACAATATTCTATTGTATCGTAGTGCCCCAGATGATATTACATTTACACAACTTCTCATGCAACCTGAATCAGGCACCCTACGTAAGACAAGCGTGGTGACTGTCCACAAGGAATAAATCTATAAAAGCCACATGACTTGCTTAGACATCTTTCAACCAATATTAATTCCTTCACAATACTAGCATTGATGTTCTAATATATGTGACAGCCGTTGTTTATCGACTTGTGATTCGTATAGCGAACAGCCATAATTACGTTAAAAGAATTATATCAAGAAACCTAGTATCTCTGTTATTAGTACAAAGTTCGAAGAGTATGATGCGGTCTCGAGACAAGCGCAGTAAAATGTTTAAGGTAATCGCAGGCATCAGGCAGTAAAGTAGGAAATTGTCTATAATCATCGACATTCATTAAGCACATAAGAATATGTATTTTCATGCTTGGAGAACTGCCAGTGAAGTTTGAGAAAAACGATGGTCACACAAGTGTAGTGCAATGCATGAGTCATAGAACATCGCCAGTTTTGTGCATAGCATTCGCATTCGTGCTCATTTCTTTTTTAAGTAATTAGCAATGTCACTTTGACGCACGACCAATGCCGAACACCAGAAATTGGCCCACAGTATTTACTTTTAGATGCGGAGCATCTTATACTCTCGCCTTGTAGAGCGCCGTCCGCGCCGTCCGCGCCGTCCGCACCGCTTCTCGAACATTCGACAGCTGACGCGCGCGCATGCGCCGTCGCGCCGTCGCCCACTCTTCCACCATCTGTGCATCCCTTCCTCCTCTACACACCGTGCGCGCTTCACTCCTCCACCATCTGTGCACCCTTCCTCCTCTACACACCGCGTTCGACATCTACAATACTCCTGATTCTCCAGTGGACGCGCATGTGGCGTCGCGCTTCGAGAACATTCAACAGCTGACAGTGCATGCGCCGTCGTGCTGTATATATACTCAAGGTCGGCGCTCGCTCGCTCAGTTGCCGCTCGTCGGTTGGTTTGTACGGCGCGTCGACGTCCAAGGTCGCGGTGAAATGAATTCCAACGAATCCACAAACACAATGATCGACGTCCCTTCGACCAGCGCCGCCCTTTCGCATACGTGTGTACGTGTTCACTCATTTAACACCCCCTCCTACAACCACGTTAACCAATTTAGCCATCGACCCAAGTAAGTCGCAATTTAACACCCCATTTCACAACCACGTTAACCAATTTAGCCATCGACCCAAGTAGGTCGCACTTTAACACCCCGTTAACCAATTATATGGTCCGCATCCTCCTCAGTGTTCCCCCGAGGGAAGCTGCGGGCAATTTTTTTTACATTAAGAATATGCTTCAAATATTTAGTTTGGAGTTAAGTGTTTTAAAGCTGCGTGATAGAGCAGTGTTTTGTATAGCTGCCGTGTTCTGCCGAAACAGTACTTTTTTACCCCATCCACGCTCCTGTGATGCTGCATATCGCTTCTCGACCGCATCCGTAATTTTCTTGTCCTACTGGTATTTGAACATCACTAGCTACGTGCCCATTCCGTGTGTTTGCTTCATGCTAGATGCTGAATCAGCCTTCGAATTATCTAGGCGAGTATGAAGAAAAGCTAGCATAGAGCACCAATGGCAAAATGGTGTGTGTGGCAAGTCTAACTTGCGAAGCCCATACGCCACGCGCGAATCAGTGACACATAGGTATATGAATAACGGCGACCGCATTGCTCGCACAATTCAGGAAGTGGTAGAGTTCTGGTACAAAAATGTTTTGCAGCTCACCTTACAATGTACTTCGTTGTGTGGCGACTTTTAAACCTTTTTCACGTCTGGAAATTAAGACCTCCAAAACTTGGACATCTCCAAATGATGTCCCAAACTTGGAACTTATTCTTTCCTACTTAACCTATGCTTAACAGATTCTTACCGAGCACCGTACTTCAAGCAACGACAGGCTATTCTTCCTGCGTTTTGTTTTATGGTCAAATGCCATAAGCTCAAATCGGCACCATTCAGCCCCACCAACCCCATTTATCCGAGGGCACAGCAGTTTCCGAAGCTGCTCCAATTGCAGAATAATTTCGGTAATTAGCTTGCACCCTTATCAAAGCCTACAGAAATTCAGCAACGATGGCAGAGGGCCCTACAAGAAACTTCAACTCAACTTTCTTTTTTGACTGTGGGTGCCTGCCACTCATGCACCTGGTACATCTTCGAAGTTCGACAGCCGGTACCGTGCACCATGCCACGTCCATGAGCAAACTTCTGCTGCAGACTACCTCAACACGCACCTCGCGTGTGCTGTTGACTTGCGTTGCCGAGGCTGCAGAATTTATTCACGCGAATCGCTTCAAACAATATCGCGTGCTCGTTGTCCTCGCCACACTTTAGAACACGTCGTTGGCTCCGTGTTCAGCGAGAGGGAAAGGGGTATTGATGAAGTTGTGCCTCATGAAGAGCTCCACAGTTGAATCGTCAGTGCTAAGCAAGAGAGGCTTGTGCAGGACTTTGTTACTCTTCTCACTGGCTAGGCCCACGCCCCTCTGGTGTCTGATTTAGCAGTTGTGCTTTTCCAGACTAAGTGTTTTATGATAGCGAGTATACATAGCCTACTGTTGCTGCTAAGCAAACTGCCCGAGCTAAGAAAAAGTAGTCGGGAGCCTAATTCTGTTTGACCTATATATGTGTTAACCCTGTTTTCAATCGTATTTTTTTGGCATTCTCTTTTATTTACAACGATTATTTGCTTACAGCACATATTTGCTCTAATACCTGTCGACAGCAAATTTTGAAGCTTAGTGTACTACTCGCCTTGTAATTTGATATTGCTACACGTGTTCCGTATTTTCATTCTTGTTGAATTCGGTTTTCGCCAACAAAGCTTGTCAGGAATACTCAGCGCGAACTGCGTCTTTTTTTCGAAAGGGCTAGTGATTATTGTAGAATGTTTTGTTCGCTGTGCGCAAGACGCGAAGTCTCGATATTAATCTAGAGCTTTCGCGATGACAGAGATAAGGCTAGAACATTTGAAGGCACATGTATAAATGCCGATGTGCCTCGCCGTTTGTCACACGATTGACGGTCGAGGATCTTTTCGCCACTATCAGTGCCAGTGTGCATACCTGTATTTTACGTTCAGCTTAACAGCCACAAGTTTGGTTCAATAAACATTTTCGTCTTCTACCTACAGTCGGCTCCCTTCATTCACTTCCCGACCCCGTGATAATATTGATAAAAACTTGCGCCATCTTTATAATGTTAAATTTTCTCCGATGTTGGGGCAACTAAGAGCACCCCTATGCGCACTCCAATGGTTCACACCTCTATCAACCAAAGCGGCAGTGGCCCCAATGCTACGGTGAAACAATTGCTAGCCCACTTAGATAAGTATCAATAGCAGTATTGAAGTTGATTTAATAATTTGTGCTGTTCATGTGGTAATGATTTGGGACGATGAATGGTTCGCCTAATGAAACGTATATCTGTCGCTGATATGAAACTTTTTCTAATGTCCTCACACATATTTTGAATCAGCAGCTTTGGAAAGACGATGCGCATAAAACGTGCGAATTAAACCATCGGTTCAAAGTGAGGACGACTTGTATACCATGTTTCCGTTATGCGCAGCTAAGAAGCACCTGCAAACTAAGTTCGGGATATAAGGAGTAAATTTTCTTCGTTCTTTGTTATAGATTTTAATGTACGTTTGCACGGACCAAGAAATCAGCTGTGGGTCAGCTCTAGACACTCTTGGCTCTTGATAATTAAAAGAGCAATTGACTGCAGAAACTGCCATTTTTAAAGCCACAGCATTTGGATTTATTATAATCTAGTACTGGGCCTACTTTTCTAGTGTATCTGGTGCTTAATATTACCACTACATTACGGAAATACAGAAGTGAAAATATTGTTCACGACGCTTTATAGTAAATCATTTAATGCTTTTCATTTTTCCAGATACTATAATGTATGAGCTCCTTGTAGATGATGCGCATAAAGAGCATGTACCAGAAAACTGCACACACTATTTTATACAAGCAATTAAAGGAGGAAAAAACAATACCAACGAAAACGTCACCGAATGTATCAAGCCCGACCTGAAGAATACCACTCCAGTAGTTGACACCAATCATTATTCTTCAACTTTCCGCCAATGACCACGGCCTCCTAGTATGAGAATTGCCATCCTCCCGGAAAAAATATGTCAGTTTGCTCCTTAAATAAAGTTTAGTTTTTGTAGCGTACTTGAACTCCTAAAAATCCAATGTGTTTTTTTTCTGCAGCCCTTATTGGGCTGTAGGTGTTCATGTGAATTCATTATGGCCTGAATGTTGCGCAAAAAAAGACGCCGAAAACAAGTGAACTCAACATGTAGTTGTTCACTTTCTTGTCCTCGTCTTTGTTTGTGCTACATTTAAACCATAATCAATGAGTACCAAATCTCTCGCAGCTTCGTTTTGTCCCAAGGTAATTCTTCTTCGTTTGCTCAAGAGCAGGCTGTCCACCGTCCTCTGAACCATCAGCAAGGCCAGACAGTACATTGCCACTTCTTACCAAAGGAATATCGGTTCCGCATGTTACATGACGGAAAGTAACCTAACCAAAAATAACATAGAAATTGGAGGGTCCGCGCCTAGCCATATTTGCTATTAAAGCTTTGTGTTCCTACACAAATTTACTCAAGCTGCAGTTTACTTCTGTCGACCGAATATGTGCAGCCTCACTTGAGCTCCTGATGCAGTCACTTATTCCACGTTTATTAACTTATTATGTGTGAAACTATTGCGAGGAGGTAGAGGGTTACTATGGTCACATTGCTAAAATACATGTTTCAAAGAGAGGAACTGGTAGGCAGAAAGGCAGGGAGGTTAACTCGTCCAAGATATCTGGTTTTCTGCCTTTTACGAGAGTGTAATGAAAGAAAAAAAAAGTGGAAGAGAGATAGCGCATTCATCAGCACTGTAGTGAGTAGAGTGATGGAACGTCGCTTCAATTCCTGTGTGGTGCGTTGAAGAGTAAATCCGAGCACGTTAAGCCTGGTAAGCACATACATATAGATGAATGAAACTGATTGCTGGCAACAAAACAAAATCAGACACAGTGATCCCGTACCCGTACGCTACACGACTACACGCAGTCTCTAGACACGTACGCTGTGTGGCTACACGCAGACACAACAGTGGCTGGCTAACTTGAACGTAACCGTCCATCACACAGCCGGCCTGTGGTAACAGTGACTTAATGAGTCCGTTTGCACGTCGTGGTACAACATGACGAACAGCCGAGTGAGGTGGATGCGAAGAAGTCCAGAAACCAGGTAAGAACTGGATAGAAGTTGGACGCCAGGTACGCAAGCGTCCATAAGAGCGCAACCCATCAGGCGGCTGTTCAACGATTCTCCCGGGTAGTCCTCGCCGACCTGGAGAGCCTCTCGAATGACGTGTTCTTCTGGGCCCTGGCTGCTGCTTCTTCCTTTTAAAAAGCGAAGCATTTCGTAGGGAACTACGGGCTTTAGGCATATCTATCTATCTATCTATCTATCTATCTATCTATCTATCTATCTATCTATCTATCTATCTATCTATCTATCTATCTATCTATCTATCTATTTATCTATCTATCTATCTATCTATCTATCTATTTATCTATCTATTTATCTATCCATCTCTAGCCACCTACGCCATTTTGCTCCATTTGCCATTTCCTTGATGGCATCGATATTAAAATTGGTAGGACGTAACAAGAATGTATGGTAAAAATAAGTGACCAGTCATAACATGAAAACCAGCACATGTATGTCAAGAATGTCATGACTAACTTTTGATGGTGTCGCTGCTCTTGCGGTGGTTTAGTTCACATGACATAATGCAAAACTGGTATATTATGACATGGCTGCATAGCGAACATAAGTTACAGACCCTAATGTTCAAATCTTCACATGCATTTCATGAAGGTCATGACTACACGCCACGCTCATGCAGCGCTCACGGCCGTTTCACTGGCTTCACATATACCAAATTTGGTGTTATATGCCGTCGCTGGATTACGAAGGTAAATGATATGTCTAAACAAGATAATCATGAATTACATGTCATGCATAACATCATATGCTACACTCATGACGCGCTCGTGGTCGTTTTGCTTGCTCTTCTTATACCATATTTGGTATCACGTGACGATAATGGATGATGAAGGTAAGTGATGCGTGCAAAGATGATAATAATGATACGCGTGTCATGTAAAACAAGGCGAAACGCTATACTCATAGCGCTCTCGCGGCCGTTTCACAAGCTCCACATACCCCACATTTGGTATTACAGGACGTGAATAGACGATGAGGATAAATGATACGTTCAAACAAGACAATAATCACGTAGAAGTCATGGACGGCATAATTTACGTCCACCTCGTAACGTTTCGCTCATGTTGAACTGTCATATCAACGATCCCCAGTTGTGCTTCGCATATCATCGATTCCCACTGTACGTGGGACCTGCCAATTTTTTCTCGGTTGCTTCAACCACGTCCTCTCTCTTTTTCTTTTTCCGTTACGTCCCACACTTTCACTGCTGTAGTCTTCTTTCCCTTTCCTTTTCACCACACTACCCCCACTCAAGAAAGTCTGCTGCCATTAAGCAATTTGGTCTGATCGTCGGCTTGTGGAAAAAAGACTTGCCTCACTGTCACACAACATACATGCATACAGGTCACAGTTGGCAGTTTTGAGCATGGTTCAGGCATCACGGCAAGGCACACATGGTAGTACAAAAGCGAAGCAAAAAATATTTGCACGTTTGCGGCTGTGCGAGCAGGCGATTGGTGTGTAGTGACATCATGGATCCGAGCTAACGGTTGGTTTTGACTCATTCCCACGCCTAGCCTAGCGTGGGTTTGCCATGTCCTGGAAAAAGGGTATTCTGAGGGTTGAGCCGACGCCTGGTTATTGGACCTTTAAGGCTCCCGGCAAAGGCAACACACACCTTTGGCCCCGGCTTCACGCAGACGGCACCTCTGGGCCGACTCTCCCAGGGGAAATCGGCAGTCGCCTTTTCCTGTCTCTCCTGCCACATCTTCGTCTTTCCCTCACACTTTTTATTTTTCCTACCCTCTCCTCACTTCTGTTTACTTCCGATTTTCAAGGCGGCAAGGATTGTGTAGGTATTCCATTTTGGATAATTACATTGAATTATAGTGACAGCGTACGGCTGGCGTCGGGAGGACTTGTTTAACAAGTCCAGCCGCTTCTTCTTGTTCGGCTTCTTGGTGGTTGGGTGCCGCTGTTGCCGAACACATTCATACCCTTATGACTTCACAAGCATTCACCGCCCTTGATCGGTTTCGTAAGAGAGGCTGCACGGAAGCAAGTTTTCACTTCTCGACAGAAACTTAAGTTACTTTCGCGATGTACCATATTATCCTTAGTGAAAGCACACCTCCAAAAAAACTATCCCCTTTTTTCATGGCCAAGTGCCTAAAAATGGACCTACATACAAAACATCCAAAAATGTCAAGCGGGGACCTCCTTTTGGAGCTAACTGAAAAAGACCAAGTGCCTAAGCTATCCCAACTAACCAGCACTGGAGAAACAGCTGTCACCGTTTGGGTCCATCGCTCTCTAAACACCAGCAGAGAAGTACTCTCCGAGGAAGACTTCGTAGGCCTTAGTTACGAAGACCTCCTTAAAGGATTCCAAGACCAAAACGCCATAAAAGTTTAAAGAATAGTAATCCATCGCATTATTCAGGAATTGCTCACCAAACACATAATACTAACCTTTAGGACAGGTATAATGCCCACCTCTTTTAAGGCTGGGTACATAAAAATCAATCTCAGACCCTACACCCCCACCACAGACGCTGTTTCACATGCAAAAGATTCAGACACGCCTCGCTCTCATGCAGAGGCAAAACATGTGCAAAATGCAGCGCGAACGACCACAAATCGGAAAACTGCTCATCCTCGCACCACTGTGCTAACTGTGACGGGGAACAGCCAGCGCATTCGCGGCCATGCCCTTGTTGAAAAAAAAAGAAGTGATCGCTCTCACTGTCAAAGAAAAAAATATCATGTAGCGAAGCACGAAAACAGCTGTCATACCTTTTCCACAGAAGTTACGCCGATTTGACGCAGTCGGGGACAGTGTGACAAAGGCCCCAGGAGTCCACCGCTATCACACCCAGTAATCCTGTGGTGACTCAAACCGCCCCCTTAACCGAAGCGGCGCCTGCTGCTCCATCCACATCAAAGTGCCCGCAGACTGCGGTCTCCCTGGGCCCTAAAATCAATCGAGGGCCAAGGCCTGAGATCTGTTTTTCAGCGCCTCACTCTTGATCTGCCAGCGCATCAGACAAGGGAATAGAGATTGACCACAAAACTCCGGTGTCATCGCCACCGAGGACAAGCGCTCCCTCCAGCACGCCAAACAGGAAAAGAACGAAGTTCCAGTAACCAAAATAAGTAAGCAATAAGCATAATAGTTATCGCATTTCTCTCTTTTCCATTTCTTAGCATTGTCACTTATCAAGTTTTACTCAAACCAATCTATCCCCAGAAGTATATTTACCTAATTTTATTACGCCATGGCTTTTATCGTACATTGGAACTGTAGAAGCCTAATTCATACCTTCGGTGATATAAGGACATCATCACCAAATTCTTACTAGTATTTTCTTGCCTCCAAGAGACAAATCTTGGTGCAAAACACGACCATTGCCTAAAGGGCTTCAAAGTTGCCCGAAAAGATTGCGAACATTGGAGCCGTCTTTCAGAAAGAGTAGCCTTAATTGTGCAGGGCACACTCAGATGCGAGATGTCCAAACAAACACATCTTTCGAGGCTGTAGTCGTCACCATTCTCTCGTACAAAACCATCACCATCTGCTCGCTATATATTTCACCTCATACCAAAAACCTAGAAAATGTAGTGAAATAGTTGCAAAACCATTTATTTTAGTTGGGGATTTCAAGGCTTATCAACCCTTTGAGGTAGCGACAAAATTGATGCAAGAGGGCAAGTCGTAGAAGATTTCATTTTATCAAACGACATCTGTCAAATCAACTCCGGAGCTTTTACTTACTTTTCACCAACCACACGCACCTTTAGTTGCTTAGATCTCGTCCTGGTTTGACCATGTAGTTTTAACTATCTTAATTGGGACCTCGTCAACGCGTCTTATGGTAGTGATCATCAACCCGGCATCATGAAACTTATACTATCCTAACCAACTTCAACAAGCAAGCCACGCTGGTGGAAACTTCAGCTTGCTAACTGGCCAATTTTCACAGAAAATGCTAAACTCGATGAAGATTTCTTATCGGAGATTTTGTGGAGCAACTGAACGAAGAGTTCGCCAAAGTTTTCATCTTAGCAGCAGAAAAGGCAATACCGCATTCATCAGGCATCGTACGCAAAGAACTCAACCCTGGGTGAACAAACGAGTGTACTATGCCGAAAAACAACAAAATAAGGCCTAGGGAATTTCTCGAAGATACCCCACTTACACCAACCTCATCAACTTCAAACAGACCAAAGCGAGAAGCCGAATAACTTGAAGACAGACTGAAAAGGATTCATGGCAAAAATGCATATCATCATTTAACAGTTCAGTCACACCTAAACACATGTAGGACCAGGTGAGGAAGTTTAAAGGAGAATACTCCTCCTACACAATACCATTGCTTACAAGTCCAGACACACAATCAACACTAGAAAACCACGCCAACCTATTAGAAGGAAACTTTTACAAGGTATCATGTTTAGAAAATTACACCAATGTATTCCTGAAATATAGAGAAAACGTAGAAACACACAGACTACCAGAACCTCAAATGAATGTTATAACCTTCCGCTTGTGCTGCACGAATTAAACAGGGTACATTTCGCCGGTAAAATAACGGCAACAGGGTCTGACAAGGTACGCTACGCAATTTCGCCACACCTATCCCGTGCACCGCGGAGGCACTTCTCTAATTGTTCAACAAAATATTGGACTCTGCCTTAATTCCTGAAGAGTGGAAAAAGCCATACTTGCACCGTTCCTCAAACCTGGTAAACCCCCACATCCCCAATAGCTACATCTAATTGCATTAACAAGCTGCCTAGCAGGAACTTACGAAAGCATCATAAATATTATACTTGCCTTCACTCTGTAATCGGAGCACCTAATAGACGCACACAAGTGCGGATACGAAAAGGGCTGTTCCACCACTGATCATCATGTTAGGCTGGAACAAGAAATACGACAAACATTTTTACACAAACAGTTTTGTCTCGCAGTTTTCTTTGAGTTAGAGAAAGCATATGACACAAATTGGAGATATGGGATTCTCAGAGATCTAGCTAACTTAGGGATTCGTGGAAGAATGTTGGACTACTTATACGATTTCCTATCAAATAGAACTTTTCAAGTAGGTTTGGGTACGGTAGTATCACGAATATTTGTCCAAGAAAACGGTGTACCAAAGGACTGAATTTTGAGCACCACCCAGTTTATAGTCAAAATGAACTCCTTCAACAGGGCTATATCCCATACAGTCATGCAATCCATCTACGCTGATGATCTCCAAATCGACTGCCGTGCCTCTTGTCTATCATCCTGCGGAAGGCAACTCCAAATACAATAAATCAACTTACAAAATAGGCCAACCAAAATAGTTCCCGCTTTTCAACTAAAAAAAACCACCACTGTTCCCTTTACAACCAAAAAAGGATTGTTCCCTGAAGCCGCCCTCAAACTATACAACATTGACATGCCGAAAAAACAAGAACACAAATTTCTAGGAATCACATTCGACGAAAACTAAACTTTCTGGTACACATAAACGCACTGAAAACTAAAACAAACAGAACACTCAACGTGCTCGAAGTACTCTCTCATAAGCACTGGGGTGCCGATCGACTCTGCCTTATGCGTATTTACTGATCTCTTGTACGCAGCATTTTAGACTAAGGTTGCGTAGTCTACGACTCAGCGCGAAACTTATAGATCCGCTGTCTTGACCTCATACACAACTTCGGTCTCCGTCTGTCCAGTGGTGCTTACAGAACATCACCTGTGGAAAGTCTATACGTAGGATGCAATGAGCCCCCTATGTGTCATCGAAGAGAATTACTAACGTTGTCATTAGTTTTAAGAATAAGGTCGTCACCTGCACACACCTGCTACGATATTGCCGCAAATTGTAACTCATGCTTAAACTGCCGCAACAAACCGAACCTTATGAAACCACTTGTCCTACGTTTTGAGGAATACTGCCACTTTTATAACACCCTGAAGGATTCCAATATGTCGCAATAAACCACGAAGACTGCCAACATGGCAAGACTGCCGCCATGGTTCAACCTGTCACAACTTTGCGGCCTTTCACTAAACCGTTTCAACAAAAAAAGTACCCCAGTGACCCCACAAAAGCACATAATCTAAGAATTTTATAGACTTAAGCACGAATATAGAGATTACGAAGAATTTTACACAGATGGCTCAAAAACAGAAAACCATGTCGGTATTGGGATCGCGACGACTAAAAGTGCATTTTATGTGAAAGTACCTCGTAGTTTTTTCATTTCTTCCACTGAAACTTATGCCTTGAGTGAAGCAGCTCGGAAAATCAGCGCTGACAAATACAAGAAAGCCCCCATATACACCGACTCACTAAGCACACTAAAAGCACTACATATAAAATCCGAATGGGAGCCAATAGTGGGTGACGTTTTAAACATCGTATACTTAAACAGACAGGCAGCCTCTATCCGTTTCAGTTGGGTCCCAAGTCGTGTTGGGATACCCGGAAACAAAATAGGAGATAAGTATGCTTCCCTGGCAGCCCACAAAACACTAAAAAAAGTGAACATTCTTCTTAAAAATATTCAGAGAACGATTCGCCTGGATATACTAGCAAAATGGCAAGAACAATGGAAAACATTCACGAACAATAAGCTCCACCTGGTGAAACCTATACTCGGTGAATGGAAGGCCTGCCGTCTCGAACAGCGATTTATCGCAGTTGTAATATGCCGACTTCGCATTGGATACACACACTTGACACACATCTTCCTACTCGCAAAGGAAGAACAACCAACATGTCAAAAACGCCAAGAAGCATTCACACTTATGCACATTCTAATAAATGTCCACCGTTGAAACACAGAGACAAAAACATTTCAGCAAGCTATACAAACAACACGTACGTTTACACCCTGCTTTGTTCCTAGGAGATGACCCTGTGGTACCTCTGCCTGATGTGCTAAACTTTCTGAAATAATGTAATCTGTTAAATAAACTTTACAATTTCATCTTCTCAATGTCCATTCTTGAATTTCTTGTGTCTGGTGCAGCATAACCTTAGCTGCTTTTGCGCCATAAAAACCAAACTAACCTAAGCACATAGAATAATCTACTTTTAGGTACTCTTCTTAGATAATCGGCTCCAATGTTGTGGCTACATTTATTATACTCTATATCACTGCAAACACCAGTAAGCCCATAAGGGCGCTTAAAGCACGATATATGCGCTTTTCCCACTCAGCCCAAGATATGAACTTCGTTGGAAAGGGGTAAATTGGGCTCAAACCGTTGTTTTATCATGATAATCAAAAATAGACGTTGAACTAGTCTAAAATAGAAGTGACCGAAAAAGAGTTGTCGTCAAGGAGAAGCTTTATCTAAACACATCTATTTGGACAAGAAACAGCGAGCGAGAAGAATCATTCTAAGCCTCTCTCCGCCGCGGTGGTCTAGTGATTAAGGTACTCAGCTGCTGACCCGCAGGTTGCGGCGTCAAATCCCAGCTGTGGCGGCTGCATTTTCGATGGAGGCGCAAATGTTGTAGGCCTGTGTTTTCAGATTTGGCTGCACTTTAAAAACCACAGGTGGTCGAGATTTCCGGAGCCCTCCACTACGTCGCCTCTCATAATCATATCGTGGTTTTGGGACGTTACACACCACATGCCAAATAAAATATAATCATTCTAAGCCTCAGTGGCAACGTCGGAAAAGTTAATTCAGTAAGCAAAATTGAGATAGCCCACGCCATGCCAACGCTCTTCGAAAAGTTCGTAAACTGCGCCTTACAATCCAGTGTTTGAAGAACGACACGTACCGGACTATGTCATCATCTGTATTTTGGAGTGCGGAAAAGTGCGTCACGTCTGTTTGTCAAGGTAGCCAGTGGCGGCCAGGACAAAATCGTTGGTGTTATCCAATTTTAAAGTGGAGGACACATGGTAACCACGAATGAAACTTGTGCCTTATTTTTTTCGTGTGTGTGCGTGCTACTGAAACGTAATCTGTTGTCAAGAGGCTCGCACTCGGTTGAGCTTCGGCACTCGTTCCAGTTGGAGCGAAAGCGGTAAAACCAATCAGAAATGCACCCGCTTCCCCGCCTAAGGACTGGTTCACGCAAGCGGCGAGAGTGCCACAACGACACTGTGCCGTGGACCGGCGGCAACGCCGCCCTCAGGAGAGCTGTCCGAGTTGCACGGCCAGCTCCTCCGACAAACATTGCTGCTTTTCCGAATGCAGTTGTCACCCGCCTCGAATCAATCAAGCAGCCGCCGTGCGCTCTGTAGCTCGTAAGCTCGGAACTGATGCTTCTATTTGCTTTAGACTCAAGTCCTTTAGCTTCGACAACACAGTACTCAAATCGATTCGGCACCACTTATGATTACCATGCTCAAATACTTGATGTTCTAGGCTTCCCGAATCACTGAGGGCGTGCATTACACGTTTGTTTGCTGTTGCTATTGCTGGATAGCTGGTGCCACTTGTCCAAACGCCTGCTTTGCGGATGTCGTTTTGAATTGCTGTGCGCTTTTTTAAATATCAGACAGGTAAAACACTATATTCAGTGATGAAACGCAGGCTGGGAGCAACATGTACGATATAGTGCGAAAACCGCGGAGCAAGATGCAAGCAGCTCGAAGTGTCCCGCGGCCGAAGCAGACGATGCAGATAGGAGAAGACAGACGACGCGGCTCAGCCATACCGCTCCTCCGTCGCTGATCGTCTAAGTCGCTCTCCGGCAAACGGCAAGCGGCACAAAATTGGGTCTCGGACCCATTTTTTCAGCGGCGAAGAACGGCAGACGTGCCCGAAGGAAACAGACGCACACGACTGCCGGAGAACGTCAAACGTCAACCACCGAGGCATGTTTGCCGCTAGCGTGAACCAGCCCTAAGTTGCCGGATAACCACGCCGCGAGGGAGGAACGAAAAAATTTTATTTTTCTGTCGTACGAAAGCGGATCTTCTGTCCGCTTAACGGCTGACTATATATACCTCAAAACTAGGCGATATGAATGGCCAGCAGCAGATGCAACATGGCGGCAAAAGCGTCGTCGGTGGCTTGCATCGACTCTAATTGCAAACTACTCGTGCAGCTCGATGAAGATCGACGGCCTCAACGAAGACGCGTTCATTTAGAGGCTGGTTAGCATTACGGTCGCCGAGAACACTAAAAGTAGATGGTGAAACAGCAATGAGTTGGCATGTCCCAACGTGTCTTGCTTTTGTGCGCAGCCAGCTGAATACGGAGCTGCCGCTGCCGGAGCGTTCGCTCGTGTCGTTACTGCTTGCGGATCTCCCCAAACAACGTTTGAAAAGGTGTGAGCTGTGTCTTTACAGTGCTTTGCGTGTAAACTGGAATACGGTACAGAACTTAGCGCTCAAAAAGCAGGCAAAATCGAATTGATTTGCGAAAGCAGTTACGGCCGCAGAATTCCCAAGGCCCATGACTAATGTGGACTTTTCGACGTGCGTGTACGTGGTTTTCGGCTGCCCTGCCGTTTTCTTTTTCACTTCACTTCTCAACAAAGGTGCCCCCCTTCCTAATTATTTTTGCCACGACATCGAGAGCAGAAATAGACCAGTTTAGTTGTTGCCCTCCTCGAAGTCAAAAAGGTGCCTCTTGCCGCCCCCCCCCCTTCATGAAAAAAAAATCTGGCTACGCCCCTGCTTTTCAAGTCTGAATGTGGCAAATTTTGCGAGCGCGTAATCTTAATGGCTTCGCTCGAGGAGAGAGGAAATCAGGAATGCGCAGTACTATACTTGCCACCATGTGACCATACATGCAAAAAGACGCTGTGTTCGAAGAAAATGTTGAGTTTCGTTGCCAAGGCCGCCGTTCAGTAATTGTGACACTACTTGAAATCATCACGAACCTCGAATTGCTTTGGTGTGCTTGTATATATTGTTAACGCTTGTTGTTCTGGGTGATGGCGTGCAGCATTCACCCAGAAAAAATTATCATTGCAGAACGAACTTACTTGGGGTGCTGCAGTGAGTGATCACTCAGAATGCGTGCGCTTTTTATTACTTATTTTATTGACATTAGTTATGAACTAAACTTTTTTGCAATTTAAAGTTTAGTTGTTTTTTTCTATAATCGATGCTGTAAGCGGGGGTCATTCTTAGATATGATTTTAAACTTCCGGTGAAGGAGCATAGCCGCCGGTTGAGACGTCGCTGCATCTGTTTTTCCTTTCCGTGTGCACGCGTGAATGTAAAACGATCAAATGAGGAAGAATCTCCGACTTTTGTTTGAATGTCATAGATTCATGGTGCTCGTCACATACTATAAGCCATCACTATGCTGCTGGGTTCTATTCCACTTTTTTGCAGGCAGTTCACAGGCGTTAGCTAAAGTGTGCAGACAACGTAATCCTGTGGCAAAATGCATACATATGCTGTGTACGTACTTGGCACCTGCTGCTGTGTGCATATTCATCCCGTCGTTAATACGTGGGCTCTCATGTTGCCTAATGTAATTGACATCGAATTCCCCATGAGCAAAATAATCCAAGGTCAAGAAGATACTGACTGCTCCTGACTGAGGCAAGCCCTAAGTGAATATGTGTGAATATGTTTGAAATAAAATAAAGTGCTTTCACACAGCACGTCTTTAATGAATCGTATGAATCGTCGCAGAAGGTCGGGGGGCAACAACCGAGCAGGTACGATCGTGGGTACACCAACCACGAATTTCGTCGTCTTTCTGCCTGAGAGTGGTCTCCTCTACCTTTCAGAAAAGCGCCCATCTTCACTACATTTATATCTCCTCTTGAAAAAGAGCCATCCTGGTGATTTAGGGACAGAAGGCTTGAGCAGGGTCCTAGCAAGGCTTGAGCCAGCCTAGATGCACAGTCTCACGTACGTGGCGTCATTGATCAAGAGACGCCGCAAGCAGATCAAAAATATAACTGACTCGTGATGATTGCTGGACTACGCCGTAAGGACCGTGGTACTTCGATTGACGTCTTAAAGACTAATCAGGGCTGGTTGAAAAGATCCAGAGCCACAAAGTTAACCAGAGATATAGGGAAGACCCGCTCAAGTTTGCTTGCCGACGCAAGCGCTTGCCATTCTCCGGCAAGAAAAAGCGCACACTAATAGCGTGTAGCAACCCTTCCGCTCCCTTTGGCTCCCAGGGATTCGCGAAGCACGTGCTGCACGTGAAAGGCCCCTCGTTTAGGGATGTCACCTCAACAGAAAGAAGGGAACTATTCCTGCGTCGTCAGCTGTCACGATAAGCATGCAAACACGAAGAAGTCGACTACACCAGTGAAATTCTACTGATTTCCAAACAGATGGTACGAAAAAAGCAGACGACAGAAAGGAATTAAAGTAGTGCGCCAAATAAAGTAAGTAAACAATTTTTCCTATAAAACTTAGCACGCGCACAATGCATTTATTGTAACGGTTGTTAATTCCTGCGTCACCGTTCCTCTAATCTATCAAGTTACTGGGAGACGCACGCCCCCGTTTTAAAAGTATAAATTACCATAAAACTGTCAAATTCTGTCTTTAGAGCACTGTTAAGAAATTGCGAAAAAAATATCTTCATGCTGCTACTATTATTCGATATTGATGCGGACGTAGCAGTTGAAGCTGTGTACACATGTATTATTGGTGAGGTATGTTTATATATACTTTATATCTACGCAGTGCCGATGGAAGTGTGTGGTTGCCAAAAGCTTGGACAATAATTTGTAGCAGACATTTTGTTGGAAACTGCAAAAATGACTGAAGTCCCCACTGCTGAGGTCGGTTTGTGCAGCTGTCGTCTGCACAAGTGTTATGCGATGCAACTAGCGATGCAACTAAATTTGCCGCTGGAGATGCGAAGCTCCTGCTTGAGTGGGGACGACCATTACAACTACGAAAAAAAATGCATTAGCCGTTGTTGCACGTCTATTGGCAGATGCAGTGAACTAGTGAACTAGTGAACTAGTTCTTAGTAAGTGTGCAGGTGCAGCCCGTACAACACGCTGCACTTTCGATAGTGACCAAGATAAAATGCCTTTATAGCAATGTGCTCTTCCCCCGCAGATAAGGTCCACAAAAATAGTTTCTCTGAAAGCTGGGCACTCATCTTGATGGCACGCTTGCTGTTCGTGAAATCGAAGTACCCGCAATGAGAACGGTGATAATGCAAGAAAGGACACGCGAGATAGATATCAGTTTTCGTTGTGGGTCAGAAATAGAGCCCAAACAGACCCCTTATTTTTGAATTGCTGTGTATATACCGCACGATATCTTGGATGGGTGCTAGTAAATTAAGGTATCCTTACTAATAGCAGTCACAGCGCAAGAACCACTTAACCTTAGGCACGAGTACTAGCCTTACCGATGCATTCAGTAACAAGCATAATGCATAGTGCACACAGCAAACCAAATAAAACAGGTATATAATTATGAACGTACAGAAAGTTGTACTCACTTTAACTCATCGTAGTAAACAGCATGGTCTTTCAATGGCCAAACGCACTTCGCTCTGACGAGGATTGTGTCGTCTGCTACAACTTGCTTCGCGTCACCTACATAGCTTAGCAGACGCTGCCTTTTTACCAAATTGCTGCCACTAAAAAATCCTCAATTGCGGCGATCCTATTAAACGCGGACAGAAGCATATACATCATGACCGCGCGCGACGCGAAACTCTGAAAAACACGTGCAGAACGCGAGCATTGTGCGAGAAAAGCAACGCGTTTTCCAGGCAGGGTGAAGGGTACCGTGGAGGGGTCAACACTTGAGTAACCAGTTCTCACCCCACATTGACTGACAGCGCCCGGCACTGCAGTGTCTCCCTCGGCTTGGGCCTCCCCAATACACTCATAATGATTGCTGGTCTACGCGTTAAGGACCATTCTAGGCAGCATACCGGCGTTGGACTAATCTTGGACCCATTTCGGCTAACGTCGGGTTCGATATCATCCCGAGGTCGGCTTTTCGGTCAGTCCAACTTCTTCCGATGTCGCGTCTGTGCTCAAGCCAACTTTGGCCCCACGTTCTGCCATTGCATTTGTCAATAATCAGCGTACGCCAGCCCCCTCTACACATGTCAATGAAGAGCTGTCCTTTCACCGACATAGTTTCCGACATACATCAATCAAAGGGCTATTCTCGGGCCATGTGTTGCCAATTAAATGTCATTATTACGCCGACATTCGCTTTACTACGCATAATGGAAACGACTGGCTTGCCAATATTCCGCCATTATCAATATGGGCTTTTTGCTACTGACATTCCTTAGCTGGTAGACTTTACATCTCCTAGCAGCTTATACCAGCCCCGTACCAGCTTTGTGGTGTAGTAAACTTCAAGGCAACTGAATGACCTAGTGTGGAAACACTACCGAATTTCATTAAATTGTCCATTTATGCCTTTTTTGCGTTGCCCATTACCCTCCCCACATGTAGGGCGAAAAACTGCACAAGTCTAGTTACCATCTACAGGTATTTTGGATCAATTTTATCCAAGCACCACTCAAATTTATCTAGGCGTCAGTCAAATCAACCCAGCCGCCTCTGAAATCAATCCAGGTGTCATTGACTTTATTCCCAATGCCACTGAATTTATTCCGATCACGAGCCGATATATTCCAGACACCATTGAATTTAATCCTCACGACATCGTGACTTCAAAGTGACCAAGCATTTTCGGGAACACATGGAGTGAATAGCTTAGGAGTGACTTTAAGAGGAAATAATATCAAATGTGTAGGAAAAACATTGTATGTGTAGCTTGTGACACATTGGGACCCGTTAAAACCCACAAATCAATCACACAATGGGACTTGCACGAATTCATCACGCCTATCACCCACGTGCGCACTATTCACATCTTCGACATGCATACCAAAGTAAACGCTGCCCACACAGTAATAACTTGATACGTATTGCCCAGGCCAAAGATCTGATCACTAGTAACTCAAGTGACGTCATCACGTATATCACCAACGCACGCAATGTCTCAACCTTTCGTCATGCATATCAAACGAAACGTCTTTGGAAGGGCAACAGCTTGATACCTAAAACTCGGCCAAACGACTGGATCACCAGTGACTCGGTTCATGTCATCATCCATATCAACTGCGCACGTAATGTACTAGCCTGCCGACATGCATACCAAACGAAACGTCTTTGAGAGAGCAATAATGTGTTCTCTAGGACTCTGCCAACCGACTTGATCACTAGTGACTCAGCTGAGGTCCTCACGCTTATACCCCCTGCAGCCAGTGTCTAAGCTGTCTTCATGCATATCAAATGAAACGTGTTTGAGAGGGTAATAAATTGAACGCTGTCACTCGGCCTAATGACGTGATCACTACCCAGGTAACGCAGAACGTTGGGTCAATGTGGTTTGAATGTAACGAATGTGAGGGGACTTTAGACACTAAAATATAACATTGCACCAACATTTATAGTATTACGTTGCCATAACACAGTGTTTTTAATGATGCAGCAACATTCAATTAAGGACGTTGTCCTAACGCGTTGTTTTCAACGAGGCAACAAAATTCCATAATTACGTTGCCCTAACGCGATGATATTATTGTGATAACAACAATCAAATAATCACATTGCATCAACGTTGTATATAGACATTAAATCCATATTTAACAGCGAACGTAGAGACAACATGGAGAACATAATCGCTGAAACATCTAGTGACACACATGGCAACTTTTTCAACTTCGTGTTATGATATGATATGTGGGGTTTAACGTCCCAAAACCACCCTATGATTATGAAAGACGCCGTAGTGGAGGGCTCCGGAAATTTCGACCACCTGGAATTCTTAACGTGCACCCAAATCTGAGCGCATGGGCCTACAACATTTCCGCCTCCATCGGAAATGCCGCCGCCGCAGTCGGGATTTGAACCCGCGACCTTGGGGTCAGCAGCCGAGTACCTTAGCCACTAGACCACCGCGGCGGGCCGACTTCGTGTACTCATTGATTAATCGCAGACAGTGGATAGTTAGTGTGGCCCCGCCACGGTGGTCTAGTGGCTGAGGTACTCGGCTGCTGACCCGCAGGTCGCGGGATCAAATCCCGGCTGTGGCGGCTGCATTTCCGATGGAGGCGGAAATTTTGTAGGCCCGTGTACTCAGATTTGGGTGCACGTTAAAGAACCCCTGGTGGTCGAAATTTCCGGAGCCCTCCACTACGGCGTCGCTCATAATCATATAGTGGTTTTGGGACGTTAAACCCCACAAATCAAACAATCAATAGTTAGTGTGGTTGAGTAAGAAATAGAAGCATGAACAATTTAGACAGTAGTTCAGCCTATGTTTTTCGCACACTAATTCTTCTGTGAATCTGATTTCTTTATACAACTGTACTCTATATTTTTATTTAATCATTTGTCGACAATACACGATTGCCGTAGTTCAGGAGACAAAAGCCCTACCATTAGTCACCTGAATAGGCCTCTATAGCTCCGCACCATACGTTCTTCACACAGAGTCACTGTATTGGAAAAAAAAGGGACACAAGAACACGATCACTTGGTGAAAACCACTGCGTCGCCTTCTTACGTCTGTAGCTATATATACTAAACACAGTGACTTCATATGTGAGAAAGATATGTGCAAGAGCAAGCCTTTTATCACCCCAAATTTCCAGGCTACAAAAAACCTTCTGTAGGCAGGTTTCATCTTAACAAGTATGCATGCAGACTTAAAAAATAAATTACCTGTCTCTTTTAATCATTACTGTGTGGTTGTAAAAATAGCAAGGGAACCATTACAGTTTGAAGTGAGCAAGCAGTAATTAAATCAAAGTGTGCCTTCATTAGGATGCTTCACCACAAGCATGTATTAAAAAGTGCTTTCACATTAAACACATAAGAAACAGATCTATTAAAACGATACCTACATGCTTGAATGATGCAAGGCAACAGGCACAACAAACCCTACAATTGGTAAGAATTATGGAAGTGGAACTAATAGAAACCATGGAGCTAACATTGCCCTTACTCTTGGGGACATAAAAAAACAATGAAATGGTTTGAGAAAAGATGCGAACAGAAAAATCAGTAACTGGATAGAGTAATAAAGTAAAACCACGGTCGAAATAATATATATATATATATTTATATATATATATATATATATATATATATATATATATATATATATATATATATATATATATATATATATATATAAATATATATATAGAGTATGAAGAAAGACAGGGAGGTTAACCGGAAAGCAAGTATCTGGTTTGCTATCCTGCACTTGGGAAGAGAGGCGGAAAAGTAAGGAAAACGAAATGAGAGAAAAAGAGAGCGGGAAAAGCCAGAACACGCACACACTGGAATGTCACAAACGTTCGAAATGGCGGGTCGATCGCAGAAATTTTAGGAGGACGGTCGAAGTCGCAATGAATGTACTGACATGCTGAGCTTTCGGACAGAAAAAAGGGCCCGTTCTTGTTCGAAACTGCTTTGACAACTGTTTGCAGTACTCAAGTATCTGGTAGTGTCTGTGACTGATGAAAATGGAATAGAAAAGCTTTTTCACGTGCTCTGCTCTTATAGCTTTGTTGGGAACTCGCATCATCAACAAAGCATTTCATGTCTTCTTAATATTACGTGTAAGTAAACATGGCCAAAAATTAAGCAATCGTAAAAGAGTGTGTTATTCTGTCACTGCCGAAGCTATCATTCACGGCTCACACAGCAAACACCAGGCCTGCAGAGCGCACTGTCTGCAAGCAAATATCAACATCGAATTGCACCGCGATGAAATGCCACACTAATACAGAAGGAAGATCACTCACAACTAACACTGTAGACACCAACATAGACAAAGCACGCCTGCTGAAAACACTGTGTTGTCCGTAAGAAAGCCTAAACCACAAACTGCAGTAGCGTGAAAAGGCACAGTAATCTAGAAACTATGTCACCCACAGCAAATCTGGGAGACGCCAACAAGGAGATTCCAAGCCTTTACAACATACTAAGTAGCACACAAATAACACCAGACACTGAAGCCCACTCATTATTTGTCCAAGGTCTGGCTTCAGCTTCGCTTTGACTGTAAGGCTTATGTCGGCTTGAACAAATGCTCCTCTCGGTTGGGATTCCCTTGCTCGAGTAGGTCGAGCAAGAAGACACACAAATGAGGCAAAGGTGATAATGAGATGCCATTTTTTCTTCACATGACTCCACGCAGCTTTCTATGTAGTAGATGTAGAAGTATCACCATGTTTATGCAGCTGTCTGGGCAACTGATACATTTAGTCAAACGCAGTGTTTTTCTAGTTGGTCACAACACAAACCTCTGATGCATATGTCACAGGTGTGCTCCTTTCTCCTTGACATGCTACCGTGCACATCAATGCTGTAAGTTCTAGCCGTTATTGGTCCCAGAACACCACCTTTTTCCTATAGAATTTAAGGCGTGAACGGTTGCAGACTTAATGAAGTCTTCTTTCTTGAGTAAAAGAAGCTTCGATGCTGTTTCTCTGTAGTGTTTCTTTATTACCCCCATATTTTTCTACTAAGTCTGCTATGCAGGGAAGGCTTAAGGCAGAATGTTTGTTGTGAACAGAGTAGGTGTGGTAACCTGTCAGCAGTATGGCGAGCTTCCCTTTCTGTTCCAGCGTGATGTACATGCATAAGTAGCACCACGTTTATGCAGCTGTCTGGACGACTTATCATTTGGTCAACCGCAGTGTTTTTCTAGTTGGTCACAACACAAAGAAATTTTAGCTTCATCTATCAAACTGTCAACTATTAAATTAGACTGAGGCTGATTTACGCTGGAAGTCATGTGCGAGCTGCCGCTGCTTGGTGAACTTGGTGAGCTCTGTACATGACAATAATAGATTATTATCGCTAGTTTGCACAAAGGGTGATTCGAACCTGGGGACGTCTGTTGTCCTTGTTACATTCATGTACTTCGAGGAATGAGGCAGTGGGGGAAGAGCCGAGACGTTATTTAGCTTGCCACTTTAAACAGCGAAGGGTCCATCGGGTATACCATTGTTGCGTGTGAATGTAAAGTGTGCCGGAAGTGTTAATTTCTGGTTGTGGAGTCACCGCAGTTGGAGGACCGATATCTAAACTGTTGTAGATAAGAGCAACAGGTCCTCGGCTATAGAATGTCGGAGTATCACTGTCCATTCGATAAATGCAGTTTCTTGACTTTCAACGGTGAAATAAAGCTGAAATCACTATGTGAACAGCATCCAGTTTGCCCACAAATTGCTGATCATACACTTACGCGCTCAGATGTCACTGCTGTCCACGTTCTTTTCTGTAGGAATATCCGCATCAAGTGAGCTCACTGCTGATGCTGAGCTGTTGCGTGGAAGTACTCTGCTTTTTTCACTAGATGTCGTTACCGGTCACACTTGAACGACACACACCTCACGCTTGACTAAGCCACCCTAACTTGACGCCTTTAATTGAGAATTCAGAGTGAAAACACAAAAAATAGGATGCTCCATGCTACTGTGTTACGATGATGATGACGATAATATTGAGTCAAGATCGAATTTACACAAGTTTCAATTGCAGCTTCATTTTATAGTGGTTTTGTAAGAGTAAAATAAAGATAGGTTAGGCGACATAAAAAAGTGAGACAAAAGCTGTTTGCAAAGGACTGAATGACTGTACACACTATATTATCTGCAGGACAATGCTATGACTTGTACAGCACAACTGAAATTTCAGTTACGCACTCGCCACTTGCTTGTTTTTGCACCCTCATGTTGCTTTTTTATGATGGTTTTCTTGATGCGCTCACCAGATGTCACCAAAACGAAAATGCAGTCAGGATTAAAAGTATTTTGATTTGCGCGAAAAATATCTAAAATTACCTAGACATAAAACAAGCAAGAGCCTTTATTATGAGCACTGGCTTTATTTGTCTCGGAGGCTATACATTGTCAACGTTGGGCCGTGCCTTGCATTATGGGTTGTTATATTCACGGATAGTTTAGAGCTCAAAATAATGGAGGTTTCTGCCACAGTCCCTTCTTCAGAAGTTAACTATGTAAACATTTAGTTTATTTAGAGTCTGCGTGTCCGCATTTATCGGCTTTGTATTCTGCGGTGCCCCCTCCTGTCCGTGTACAACTAAGCAAGGCGTTCTTCGGCGACAACGGCTTCCACCTGACAACTCCTCACGCTGCATGATCGCGTAAGTAGCAGGGTTTGCTGTCTCCTATTTTGTAGTCTTGTTTTCCATCGCATGTTTCGTCGCACTAATTGTGACGTATGTCACTTTTACTGCTGGTGTCACACGGACACTTTTGATTGTGATTTTGCTGATGAATTGCGGTTTGACTTTCGTTTCGGGCAAACTCGATCCAGTATAATTTGCACAGCTTAGCAACGATCACTGTTGATCACAATCAAGAAATCAGGCCCATCGTCATTCTGTTCTCGCGCTATAACTATTGTCATGTCATACCAACTAGCCCAAACAGCCACACTTCCAAATCAATCCTTTTGACGTGAAAAAGTTCTTGATGACATCGATGCAATCTACTGTATGCAACCAAAAATAAAAAATCTGTCATTTTGGCGTACATTCACTTTCAATATCTCAATTTTTGTAGTGTATACGATGTGTGCACTAAATAAAGTAAAAATCTTATCAACTATTTTATTATCACATTCATTGTTATGTTGCTCTGTGTGATTATGTTTACAAAAAATTGGCCCTTTGAATGAGTGGCAGCCCCTTGTTCGTTCAAACAACGGTTTTACCTTGTTTACCCGGACCACCGGTTTTGCCGTAATCTCTTCCGTCGCGTCTGTTATCATGGCCTTCTGCGTTTGGCTCAAGTCAATGTTACTGTATTTGTACACGTTTCTTTGTTTTATAGCATTATAAAATTTTACTCCAAATAGTCTGTGAGGAGAACAAGTGTGATTCTGTTATGGCAGTTGGAACAACCGCAGCATGTAAAGCGTACCCATAGTGATGTGGTCCCGGGTTGGTCCCGGGGGCCCGGGTTTTGTTGAGCGGTTTCACAACAGCTCAGCATTCGGACCTCAAATCTCTGTCAAAACTGTGAGTAATAATCTAAATTTCCTCGCATGGTTTTATGAGGCTTCGGAGCACTTCGAGGAGGACGGTTTAGCCACCCAAATCAGTTACAACTTGAGAAATTAACGACTCATACTTCGGGTAGGCCTAACAACAGCAGCAACTGGCTCCACTTCGATCAAATCAGGAATTCCGCAAGAAAAGCTACTACGCACCTGGAAAACCACCTTCGATTCTTCTTGGGACGTTCCGGAGCCTCGCCGCTACCATCTTATCTTGAATCTGCGGGAAAAACGGTTTTTCTTCACCGAAAATCAACTGTGAATAACACGTGTATCCGCCCTATGGGGGCTGCCATGTTGACAGGGAACTTTAGCACCTGCCCCCTCGCGCTCAAAGATTGAATGAAAAGGCAAAAGATCACAACAAATATTGGTAACATTATTAAATCACGCAGAAGGAGGATTTCGGGCTCTGAGATCAATCTTACCAGTCTCTGACCGGCGAAAACAAACCCACAAGCAATTTTTTCCCACCTTATGACCATATGGGGGCCGCCATCTTGTGTGGGACCAAGCCACTTTGAGGACGAGTCATATCTCGGCTTTTACACACCCCAGGACGACAAATCAGGTCTCAATTGAGTCGTTAAAGTCCGGAGATAGCCGTACAAAAAACCGCGAGCGCCCAATTCATCTGAGAGCGTCAAAAGAGACTTATTCAGAAGACACACTCAGTGTTGCCGGACTGCTGTCACTGCTTGAGCTTGGTTTGGCGAAACAGCTTCCACAGCGAATTAAGCCCACCGGAACTGCTCTACCACCTCTTAGCCAATAAGCACAGATTATTCCAACTGCGGGAGCGGGAGCGGCCGCGTCAGCAGTACGGGTAAGTGAGCTCTGCACATATCTACCTATAACGTATGTACCTATTACTTTAGCAATTTTGGTCGTAGGAGAGTCAGAGTGGTGTCTATTTGTTCGTGAAGATACAAGGAGTTCAACCACTACAAATACTGCTACTACAAACGAAACATTTAAATTTTTGGAACGGAAAACAGTGTGAATCTGTGAAAACAACAACAGTCGGACCACGTGCCCGGTGCCGCGAGTTCCCAACCGGGGAAAAAAATCGCGTGTTGATAGAACTACAATAAGAGGCCTGAGGTGCGGCCTCACCGGTAACCACCGCCGGAAACGCACTGCCTTACCAGAGAAGGATTGGCCACCCTGGTGCAGTATCTGGCCACTACCTCCCACATGGATACGCCATATAACTCACGGCCCTCAGTCCTCAGCAGCTGCGAAGCAACTGACTACGGCGGCGGTCAGATCTGCAACGCAGCAGAGGGTGCTAAGAATCTCTGGACTACAGGCCGCCATTGGAACCTGAACTTGGCAACGTTTAACGCTAGAACCTTATCTAGTGAGGGATGTCTAGCTGTACTATTCGAAGAGCTAGAGGGTGGTAAATGGGATATAACAGGGCTCAGTGAGGTTAGGAGGACAGATGAGGCCTATACGGTGCTACAGAATGGGCACGTCCTTTGCTATCGGGGCTTGGCAGACAGAAGAGAACTGGGAGTTGGGTTCCTAATTCACAGAAACATAGCTGGCAACATAGAAGAATATTATAGCATTAATGAAAGGGTGGTAGGTATTGTAAATAAACTGAATAAAATATACAAGATGAAGGTAGATCATGGCTGAATGTAGCGTCATCATGACGCTTTCATGACGCTTTCAACTTCATGACGCTTCAGTTGAAAGCTTCTATGAAGACGTGGAATCGGCAATGAGTAAGGTAAAAACACAGTATACTATAGTGATGGGCGACTTTAATGCAAAGGTAGGGAAGAAGCAGGCTGGAGACCAGGCAGTAGGAGATTATGGCATCGGCACTAGAAACGCCAGAGGAGAGCTTCTAGTAGAATTCGCAGAACGCAATAATTTGTGGATTTTGAATACCTTCTACCGAAAACGAGAAAACCGCAAGTGGACATGGAGGAGCCCTAATGGCGGAAATAAGAACGAAATAGACTTTATATTGACCGCACACCCAAGAATCGTGCAAGATGTGGAAGTGGTTGGCAAGGTACGATGCAGTGACCATAGAATGGTACGGTCTCGAATTCGCTCAGACTTGAAGAAGGAACGACAGAAACTGATACGCAAGAAGCCAATCAATGAGCTAGCACTGAGAGGAAAAGTACAGGAATTCAGAGTGTCGCTGCAAAACAGGTACTCGGCTCTTAGTGAGGAAACTAACCTTAGCGTAGATACAATGAATGATAATCTGACGAGTATCATTACGGAGTGTGCAGTGGAAGTTGGAGGCAGGGTAGTTAGACAGGACACTGGCAAGCTTTCCCAGGAAACGAAGAACCTAATCAAGAAGCGTCCAACCATGAAAGTGTCAAGTACAACAGACGAAATAGAACTGGCAGAGCTTTCGAAGTTGATTAATAGACGTAAAGTATGCGATGTAAGAAGGTATAACATCGAGATAATTGAACACGCTGTGAAAAACGGAGAAAGCTTCAAAGCAGTGAATAGGAAACTTGAGATAGGCAAGAGTAGGATGTATGCACTAAGGGACAAAGAATGCAAAATAACTACCAATATGGATAGGATAGTTAAAATAGCGGAGGAGTTTTACAGAGATCTGTACAGTAGCCGAGACAACCACGACCTTAATACTATAAGAACTAGCAGTAACCCAGACGACACCTCGCCAGTAATGATAGAAGAAGTCAGAAAAGCTTTGGAGAGCATGCAAAGAGGCAAAGCTGCTGGTGAGGATCAGGCAACATCAGATCTGCTGAAAGATGGAGGACAGATTGTGTTAGAAAAACTAGCCACCCTGTTTACGAGGTGTCTCCTGACGGGAAGGGTACCAGAGTCTTGGAAGAACGCTAACATAGTCTTAATACATAAGAAAGGAGATGACAAGGACTTGAAGAGTTACAGGCCGATCAGCTTGCTCTCTGTAGTGTACAAGCTATTTACAAAGGTAATTGCTAACAGAGTAAATAAAACATTAGAATTCAATCAAACAAAGGAACAAGCAGGATTTCGAACAGGCTACTCAACAATTGACCACATTCATACTATCAATCAGGTAATAGAGAAATGCTCAGAGTATAACCAACCACTATACATAGCTTTCATAGATTACGAGAAGGCGTTTGATTCAGTAGAAATATCAGCCGTCATGCAAACACTGCGGAATCATGGCGTAGATGAAGTATATATAAACATTCTGGAAGAAATCTACAGGGGATCAACTGCTACCATAGTGCTTCATAAAGAAAGCAACAGAATACCAATCAAGAAGGGTGTAAGGCAGGGGGACACAATCTCCCCAATGCTATTTACCGCGTGCTTACAGGAGGTTTTCAGAAGCCTAGAATGGGAACAGTTAGGGATAAGAGTTAATGGAGAATACCTTAGTAACCTGCGCTTCGCCGATGACATTGCAATGCTGAGTAACTCAGGGGACGAATTGCAACTCATGATTACGGAGTTACACAGGGAGAGCTGAAAGGCGGGTCTTAAAATTAATCTGCAGAAAACGAAAGTAATCTACAACAACCTCGGAAAGGAACAGCGCTTCGAGATAGGTAATAGTGCACTTGAAGTTGTAAAAAACTATGTCTACTTAGGGCAGGTAATAACCGCAGAGCCTAACCACGAGATTGAATTAACTAGAAGAATAAGAATGAGGTCGAGCACATTCGGCAAGCACTCTCAAAATATGACAGGTAGATTGCCATTATCCCTTAAGAGGAAGGTATATAGCAGCTCTATCTTGCCGGTAGTTAGCTACGGAGCAGAAACATGGAGACTCACAAAGAGGGTTCAGCCTAAATTGAGGACGACGCAGCGAGCAATGGAAAGAAAAATGGTAGGTGTAACCTTGAGAGACAAGAAGAGAGCGGAGTGGATTAGGGGCAAACGGGGGTTAAGGATATTATAGCTGAAACCAAGAAGAAGAAATAGACATGGGCCGGGCATGTAGCGCGTAGGCAGGATAACCGCTGGTCATTAAGAGTAATTAACTGTATTCCCAGAGAAGGAAAGCGGGTTAGGGGGAGACGGAAGGTTAGGTGGGCAGATGAAATTAAGAAGTTTGCGGGTATAAATTAGCAGCAGCAAGCACAGGACCGGGTTAACTGGCGGAACATGGGAGAGGCCTTTGTCCTGCAGTGGACGTAGCCAGGCTGATGATGATGATGATGATGATGATGATGAGTGATGTGGTGACGTGTGTCACAACTATTCATTTGCTTCAACCACTTGCAAATAATTGAAAGCTGAATAAATAAATGCAACTTTGTTAATTGTGTAATCAATCTCGACACCCGAATGCTAACCACTGAAATGTTGACCATAACCTGAATGACTAAAGTTTAAAATTTAACACAGTGGAATAACCCCCTGATAATGAATACTTAAAACTTCTACGCTAGCTTCAAAGACACCTACAATCCCAATTATAGATTCCGAAATGCTTTGTCCCAGTTGTTTGTGTGCTCTAAAGGTGTAATGAAGTCTATCCTTAAGACTGTGTCCCATCAGGCCCATGTAGCTCCTGCCGCATCTCAGTGAGTGTGTACATAATGCGTTTAACACACGTTACATACTTCTGCCTGTGATGAGTGCGGCAGTGTTTTCTTGCTTTCATCTGATCGATGACTCTGTGTAGGTAACAAAGTTTCGGGGGCCATAAACACTACTTCAACTCCAGTGCTTCCTCTCTATTTTCTAGTAGAATTTGTGGGAAACACTGTGCATGCTAAGTGCGACAGCTATTTTCTTTTCTTGGAGCCCTTCAGATGTTCTATAGCTCTTTTCTACGCCTAGGATACCTCAGATTCGTAAGCAAATCCTCGACTAGCGGCTTTGAGTTGAGTCTTGAGTCTTGAGTTGAACCTGCAATATGAAGTCCTGACACTAAAAAATTACTTCTACCACCTTGTGTTAAAGTGATCCACACAGAGCACTCTGCAAGGCCTTTTGCATGGCTTCCTTTTTGGCCTTTTTTGTGGGTCCCTATGAGAAAGGCAGCAGTGGCTTCCATGGACGAGACTTATACCGCCCACTTGTGCACAATTTCGTAAAAAGCAGTGTTAAGCGCGGGGATTTGATTGCGAAACAATCGGGAATCTCATGTGTTGCCACAAGATGCTGGAGCTTGTGCTGAAAAACCTTCGTACTTTGCTTGACAACCTACTTGCAGTCCACAGATTCTACTCAACTAAACAGTCAAAAGTTACCCAGATAGCAAGATATTGTACAGCACTGAAACTTTGCAATCTGTTATTATTGTTCCTTTAAATACTAGTCCAGTGCAGGTCTCTAATAATTGATGCAGTGCTCAATCCAATACTAACACCCTGCAGTTTAAATCAACCTCTATGACCTAGCCAAAAAAGGTAGACTTAAGTATCAGCGCGAGAAACACTTTGAAACACGTGCCAGTGACATTCAACACTTTCCAGGGAAGGATACTGCTCACAGAAATTCGATAGCGTCCTTGACGCAGAGCAGCAGATCCTGTGCGCTGGCAGGCTTTTTATATTTAGTTAATCATTGCACTGATTTTAATGATTTGTACTTGGCTCGTGCTCAAAGAAAAAATTTATTTAAAGGTTGATTACTTCTAGTGCTGTAAGATCCTCCTGCTTTGTGGATGATTTTTTGGTGTTTTTCTAGGTTTTCTAGCCTGTAGAATGTTTTGCCACCTTTGAAGCTTTCTTAGAATGTTCTCGAACTTCTCTACATAACGAAGCTGCTTCTTGAATGAGGCACAATTAATTTCTTGAATTTAAGGTTGTTTCTCAGAGAATAACACTCACATTGGTGGTATGAACCTTGTGCTTTGAAGCCATTGCTGCTTTTGTGTCGTGGTATTCAAAAGTGGCTAAAAGGCGGAACATGCACATGCCTTCGCAGAATGCTCTGTGGCAATCGACTATCTCAAACAAGGTAAATTATGCATTCTCCATGTAAACATCCCTTTTTAAGATTGCAAGTTTCACTGAAAAGTTGTTCTCGTTGGTGGCTGTAAGTTTGCTTACGTATGTGTTGGATCCTTGGCGTGAAAAGGAGTGGCTGGTCATATCGAAGGCCCAAGAAAGGAATAAGTCAATTGTCTACATTGCACGTACAGTGCCTTTCACAGACTCAAGGGAAAGGGAGAAAGAGTTGAAGCACAGGCAGTGTACTTTCTTGCCTGCGCAGATCCAACTCTTGAATGAACTAAAAAGGCTGCAGCTCTGATCACAGGCAGAAGTGCGTAACATGTTTTAAACACAAGGTGAACACAATCCTTTTCACAAAGAAAAATTAGCCCCTAAAGTCCCTTTTGTTCACTCATGGCAAGGGTCTTTTTCCTGTAGACCTAATGCCTTTACGTAGTGCAGGAGGGCTTATTGTCAGCTACTAACACGTGGAACGATCACGTGCGACGAATCGTGCCCACTAACACTCCCAGGTTTACGTTCTCGGAAACAATCGATAATGTCGACAAGAGGACAGCCGCCGCTTTGGCTAATTGATAAGAGTATCGAATGCATTATCCGAAGGTCAGGTTTAGTCTTTGCCTGTGGAAAGTTGTGTTTTTGTCAACCTTAATTTCTGAACATTTTTATCGTAATTGCTGTACTATAGTCAAAAAGCTACTAATAACGTCTCCTATATTTTTCATGGGCTGATTGTCTGTTCTCATTGAAGGACTGTACACACATCTGCACTTCTTTGTAATGAATTTCACTTGTAAGATAGTGCTGCATCTTTGTATCTTTTGTCCCTCTCATTGCATATGCTCGGAGCAGCCTTTGCAGGCGAGTTAATTTGTGGGATAGATATGCGAGGGCACGGTTGTTGTCTACAATATATTAACAAGTGGTATATACTGGAACACACTTAAAATCAACTTTACAATGCTTGTCACACCATTACTTGCGGAACACCCCTTTGGTTTCTGTCTAAACAACCCACTGCCTTCTACGTCAGAAGTTTGTGTTGGCTTCCACAACCCTCGCAAGTGCTTTCCAGGCAGACTTCTTCAAAAGAAGAGGGGGCAGATTTGCATGGGAGCACAAAGGCTAATGTCCTTCCCTTGGCTGCACATGTTTATGGTTCATGCATATTAAATCTTAGAGGCAATTATGGCTGCACCCAGAAAGCTTTGATTGAAGGAAGTTGTCTGTGCGGTGACCACGTCCATGGGGTTTTGTGTTCATGTAGCCAGCTTTGTTCACACAAAAACCACGTTACGTCTCACCTCACTTGTTTAGCATCCCTAGAAACCGAAATCGTAACTGAGCAGTGTAAAACATATTTCGAGGTAACTAACTGTTCTATTCAGAATGAGTGTGTCATTAACTACTTATTTGAACAAAAAAGGCTATAGAAATATTTTGTGTGAGTGCTCTGGCTGTGTCCATGAAAGATTTGTGAGCCCTTGAATGCTCATTTTGTTCTGTGTAATGCAGGAGGGTCAGTGGCTCAGACAGGAACCTTACATAATGATACCCTCTGTGAGCACCATTGCAGTCTCTAAACAGCAGTTTAAAGGTTTTCTAAGAACCCTTGCGTGTGTTGATGTGTTAGGCCCATTTTTGAAGGCAGTGTGTTTCTTGCACTTAGTCCAGGTTAAAGGGTCAGGGAGATACTAGAGGTAGAGGAGATCGCAAGGTCAACTGACGCATGTGTACACATGCTACCACTGCACCTTTGAGAGAAAAAGCAATCTTTTGTCGTCGGATTTAGAAATACGAGCATTCAGGCAGCATCTTTTTCGTTTTGCTTATTCTAATAATTTTATTCTGGTGCATGGTTTGATGCTTTTATTGCTTGTATTTTTCTGTATAAAGCTTACCATTGCTGGATGAAGATGGACGGGTGAACAGAAACATTTTGGTGTTGCAAGGGTTTTGTTATTGAAAATAACGCAGTACTTACTGAAATAGGAAAAGATGCATACCATGGAGAACAAAATTTAGGACAGAACAGAAGAGGCGTCACTCGCAACTAACTTTTCTTCGAAAATCAGCGAACTATAAAAGCGTCCCTACTGAAAAATCCTGTACAAATAGGACCCGTATCATACGATGTTATTGGATACAGGGATTATGGGCCATATGGGGGATACAGGGATTACGGGCCATATGGGGGATACAGGGCTTATGGGGCATACAGGGGTATATGGGCCATACAGGAGTTAAGGGGTTTGTGGGTAATATAGGTGATAGGGGTCCGAGGAATTCTCCGGTCCTGCTGAAAATCATAATATAGTGCAAAAAAGAGAGAACAGTCACACAAAACCACACACCATATAATTTTAAGCAAGCATAAACTAGCCCAAAAACAAGTCCTTCCGCAGAACAACCCCGGTTACTTTGGGCAAGTAGTAAGGGTCATAAGTAATGTTTGCCTAAGCATGGTAATAAGGCTATGCCAGTTTATAAAGTGTAAAAAATATGAATATGCCACAATGGGCAATTTAATGGTGCTTCGAAAGTGCAGTTGATTAAAGGGGTGGAAGTGTTGTATGTAGTGTAGTGTCGGGACATTTGAGAAAAACAAGACAAATATTTTTGCATCCTCGAATTTATTTATATGATCAAACATTTTGCAAGGAAGTGTGTTTATCTTTCTCAGCCTGCTAGGTGCATGCATATCTGCTGGCCGATTCACAAATTTTGCAAAACCATTTGCTTAGTACTGGGCAAACACATGTAGCACTTACTAAATACTTTAGTTATTTGTTTAACTGTAAGTTAAAACATAAAGCAAAATACCATAAAGAGTACTGACACAAAATTTTGTGGCTAATATAGCCTACGACATCGATTCCCTTGAACATGCGTATATCTACAAATTGGATGAACAATTATAGCTCAGATGGCCAATTATATGAATATTAAAGTTTGCGTGCCTGAACCAGTGCTATATGCCGCATCTCGCATCATTGAATCACTGAAAGTGACCTGAAGCTGAGTCCCAACTTCCAGGTGCCACCATTGTTGCCGAGCTCAGAGTTGGCACAGCTACATTATTGACATCATAGTCGTTGTTGCCTTTTGGCCACACTTGTGCTAGCAGGCTACTATTCAGTGACTGCTGTGTCCATGCCTAATGTAAACATGTGGAACGTGAGGATGCCCCAAGAAAATCTTTGCACCCAAACGAGAACGATCAACTTGACGACAACGACATTGTGCTGCATATGCAGCAGCAAAAGAATGTGAGCACATAACGCAGGCAGCACGGAAGTGCGTCAGTGTTCTGTGTGTAAGGAGGAAGAAGAACAATACGCCATAGTGGACCATCTCTTAAGCCAGAAGCGCCGAGCGGGAGCTGTTTGCCCCAGCGGCTTGATTACTGTGTCGGTTGTCACCGCCCACTTTCACTATTGATAGACCTGCTGTGCAAGTGCTTACACCTGGAAGCCCCGTTTATGTGTACCATTTAGCACACTAGCTGGCATATATTTGTTGCATTCCGTGGCTCGTGTTCTCAGAGCTGTGCCAAGATAAAACTAGTCTGTAATAAACAGACAGCAATTGTCCATCTGTCCCATGCTGCAGCAAGCAATCCGCCACATTGTGACTAATAGGCTGTCAACAATGTTAATATTGCAAGACAAAAATTTGCGTCAGTACCTCTTTAAGCAATATTCACTAGCCACAACCTCCAAATTTCTCACTGTCAGGGCCCCGTTCAGGGGCACCTGTTTGTCCTCTTGATGCACAAATACTCCAACACGGGGCTACTATGAGGCTCTTGTTCTGAAGCTGAAGGACACTCCACAGGAGCTTTGTGGCCTCCTTGCATCACGACCGCAGCCTCGCCCACTGCTCCTTCTTCTGCCTCTCAAATGAACCTGCAGGAGAAAAATGTCTCTGTGATCGTTTTTTCTGGTGTGGGAGTTAACATCGTTACACTCACTCTCAAATTATTGCTTTAAAACTTAAAACTTACTAGCACAACTACTTCAAAGAACAAAGTTTCAATAGTGAAAACTGATCCAAGAGGTTCCACAATTTTGAATTCAAACAGGTAAATAGAAGGTCTCACAGAAGAATATGCGTGGAGCTCTAGGCACGTGCATGAGTTGTGATCTGTGGTCTTAGCACAGCATTTAGAAGGGCACATGTCTTTTCTACTGAGAACGAAAAATGGGGTGAAAAATGTGAAGTAAACAATAAGTAGGGGTACACAAATATTCATATTTTTGAATATCTTTTGAATAATGTTTGCTATTCGATTCAATTTGTACTGCAAATTTTGCTATTTGAACTATTATAACTTACCAGAGACAAAACAAAGTCAATGTCTGACTGATAGGGACCCTCCAAATTTTTAATATGTTTCACCTCATCACACTCGTATTGCGTGAAAGCTGCCTTTCTGGCTCTGCTACGGTCACAAATGTACTGACTCTAGAAAAGGTTGATCCTAACAAGGAGATGATAGGTGTGGCAGAGGCAAGGGCTTATTTATAGTGGTTTTTGACCTGACATTTGATCAACTTTTCGGCTGCATGAAATCGTGCATATAAACACATTCGTGCATACATAAATTCAATTGTGCAGTGCCTTATTCTTTATAAGGCAACTACGAAATGCCACCTTACCAACACTTATCAATTTTGCCAAAAGGAAGACTTTCATCTCATAAGAATAAACATTGGAAGCCTCTCCAACTTTTTTCTAGAATTTCACATGAAGTATTTGAAAAAAATTCTAGAAGTATACAAGAAATTTCAGAAAAATATTCAATTTGCACACACACTTCAATATTAGAATTCACTTTGGCACACATACTATAACAATAAAGTTCAAGAGAAGTGGGAAAATCAGAAATAGTTGAGCATTTTATCGGACACTTGTGCCACAGAGAATTATTCTCCTTGTTCTTCAAGCACTTTGAAGATGTTGAAGCAGGCAAAACCATATAAAGCATAGCCAATTAAGGGCACACTTGCACCAGAGAGAGCTTTTCCTCCTGTTTTTCAAATGCCTTGACGGTAACATTTAATGTCCAGCAATTTAAGGGCCCCGGTCATCTACTGTCATCACTTAAATCGTTTTCAAATTGTTCTTATAAAGTGTAGCAGATGGCAGATATACAGGAATTAGGCATACTAAAATGGGCATTTCTTTCACAAATTCAGTATAGTATACACAACACTCTCCATGAAGCAATTTAAGTCGCCCAGCAACCCTTTTCGGGCATGGTCAGAAAATGCTGCCAAGGGTAGTCGAGGCACCTGAGAGCATGTGAGACAGACATAATAGGGCAACACGCAGCTTGTTATTCATAATTTATTATCAGTCACCTGAAGAACGCTGTTTCTCCTGAACAAATAAGGCTCCGAATTCAACTGACTGCGCTTCAAGTGCAATGTGTACAACCGAAACCGGAGGCTGCCACATGCCCCTGCACCTGTTCGTGATTACACTGAAAAGAAGCCCCATGTTTGAAGAAAAAAAAGGGGGGGGGGAATAAAAATAAAAGAGCTCAAGTTTAGAACGCACGTTGATAAAAAGGCATAGCTTCTTGTCCCCCAGTCATCCCCTCCCGCGTGGCTTTGAGTGAGCTCACTCGAACGAAAGGTAAAAGAAAGTACGTAAAGCATGTGACGAATTCCTGTAGCTCCGCTAGTACTTCGCAGATTGCAAAATTTTTTCCAACAGTCGATTTGGGATGAATAAGTTTCTCTAATGAAGACATTTGATGATTACTTGGAAAGGCTTTTCAGGGCTTCTTCATTACAAGGCAATGCGAACATGTGCCTGTAACATGAAGGTAGGAACTCTTCAACCTGATATGGTTTTGTTATGGCACAACGTAGCCATCACAATTCCAGCTTCCAGTTTTAAATTTAGTCGACCTGTTCCAAAACTTTACCCACTGTACAAACCACACCTTTAAATCAGTAAACTATTCAAAAATGAAGAAAATGCAATTATTATGTTAGCAAATACAGTACATGGATATAAAAAAGATAAGTGCAAGCAGCAGGAGTGTAAATGGCATGCATGAGGAATGTCGTGGAACTGGTAGAGATTAGTATTAATGCATCAACAGCAAACAAAACAAAAATTTTCAAAAAAAAAGCACAGCTGCCTACTTTGTTGTTTATGAGGGCCAGAACTGTAAGCGGCAGTCCCATCACTGGGTGCTGCCCCTCGAAAAGCAAAAAAAATTTATAATTAAGTCAGCTATAAAATAAGGTCAAGCATGCAACCACAGCTGACACAAATGAGCACTTAAACAGCATTAAAAAAGAAGCGCCCAAGCACAGCCCCTAATGAGCCCTTTGCAGCTACACGAGCTATCAATAGCTGTTTCTCTGAAGCATGCATGCTCCTGCACCCTCCTCTGAAAGAAGGCACCGCGCAATAGCCAGCATGCTTCACACCAAATGCTGGTGCAAAAGCCCCCCAAAAAAATGAGAACTCAGGACACAATGTCATGTGGAAGCCGCTACAGTGCTATGAGAAAAGCATGCAAGAAACTTATTCATTTCAAGCCTTTGCCTTTATTTTGCTATGCATGGATGAGTCATGTCAATATTCCTCGAACCAGGGTGCAAATGGCAACTATTGGCACCCTTGTTCAAGAATTATAGCAATTGAGAATCGATATTAGCAGTTACCTCTTTTGGATTCAATCTCACTTAACTCTACAAAACAAAACGCTGGTTAAAGCAAATGTGAGTGCTCCCAAGAGTGAAGGGTTTTTTTGTTGTTAGTGACTAATGACGAAGTCTGGTGAGTCAACTTACGAGTCCATTAAAATATGATTATCTTTTTCACCTATAGTTTCAGTGCTCCATAAAAGCAATATATTGCATAATAGGTGCTCCAGCTGGCACCTTGCAGTGTCTCGTGGCAGTGTAGCGGCCTCCCTCCACATGGATTTGCGCCTTGAGCTCTCAATTTTCACAGCTCACACATATCTCAATGCACAAGCATTTGTGCACCGACTCAATATTTATAGCTGAGAGGCCAGAACTACAAGTAGGGGGGGGGGGGGAGTCGAGGTTCTTTGACATGCCCTCCTGTGAATTTCTTCCCGGGACATTCTCATAAAGTATCTGAGGTGCCATCTCTTTGAATAGAGATTACCTTACTGGGTCGCAGTCACTATATAAAGGTCTGAGATTAAAAGGTTGTAACTGCAGCACCAATTATGCAACACATTACTGTTAAGGAGCATTGAAACCATGTGTGGAAAAGATCATCAACTGGAGCACCAATTATACAACATATTGCTATTAAGGAGCATTGAAACCATGTGTGGAAAAGATCATCATATTTTAACGGGCTCGGAAGTCGACTCACCAGACTTGTCAGACTTGCATTGAGCCGCGAGTCTGAGTCAATGCGAGTCTGAGTCTACTAGTAAGGCTTAAGGAAAAAATATATTTTATGAGTAAGTGTGAATGATTCACAGATTTCTTTTTAACCTATGCAGGGTGCTGCTCAATATAAGCACGCAGAGACAGGGTAAATGCAGAAGTGGTTCAGTTGGTAAGGCAATGTGTTATGATATAGAAGAGTTCTTCGGTTGTCCAGAGAAGTGTTACATTATTAAGTAGTACCATCGGTCATCTTACATCACTGCCGAGAAAAACACTGGCCAGAAAAAATTTGAAACAATGCAGTGTGATGTTTTGCATACCAAACAGCTTCTAATAGCACCTTATTAGGGCATCAGTCAGTCAGTCTATGATGAAGATTTTATAGATGATGCTGTGCAGTCATTGAAGAGGTGTTTTGAAAGAGAGTCTCACACAGTGACACTGAGGAGTAACAAGTATTCACCGACTGCAGCAGGGGAGCCCCTGGTCAATACTGCAGTCTACATGGAGGGACTAGTTGGGCTGGTGACGGAATCATTGCTTGAAGCATTGAATAATCTGGAGTGCCTGAGTTTCATGTTTGTGATGAGCAATACTTGATTGTTTCACAATCATTGTTAAACCCATTTGAGTTGTCCAGTGATTTAACTAGCCATTCATTTAGAATAAAATATTGCAATGGCAATTATATGGACACTTTCAACAGCTGCTACCATTGAACATAAGGGCGCAGTTACGAGTGCTGGTGCGTGCTATTTGGATAAATATTACTACACGGCTTGTTTACGTGGTGTGCTTTCAGCACTTTCTATTCGTTGAGACTACCGACAGCACAAAAACCCACTCACTCTCAGAAGCACTGACATTGACTTTAACCAGTGTTTCGTTTTGTGAAATTGAATCTGAAGAGTTAAGTGGTAATCTTTCTATAGCATTCCCATTTGCTCCTATTTCCTTCATTGCTTCATGCTTGTAACAAAACTCTGAGCTCAGACTTTATCTTTGGACCCCAACCGGCATTTGCTGGCATGCTTAAACAGGGGTGCAACAGCCAAAATACCATTTAGAGCAATTTTTGGAGCAGCAAAATGTTACTTTTGGAGCACTAAATTCCAAGTTCGGAGATGGTTATGGAAAAAAAGAACATGCATTTTTATCATGACATAGCGAATTTGGAGCACTATAAAAAAGGCGGCTTACATTTAGAGAAAAACATGTATAAACAACTCAACATAACCTAAATTATGTAGTGTGAGCATAGTATTTACTACTACTTCAATGAAGGTAGTATTTTGAACCACCTCTCTAAGGAACCCATGATAAAGTCCATATTAGCATTTACTGCACCTGTTAAATCAATTGACAAACTCTGAGAATTTCAATATCAACCTGCCGATATTGTGAGCTTGAAATTTGGAAGATTAGTAAAAACGAGAACTAGAGGTGGTAAAAAAAAAATTGGCGCACAATTTAGTTTATTTCTGTAGAGAAGCATAAATGTCACACACTGCTTCAAATGATTGCCAGTAGCTTATTTACACGTCGGTAACTATACTGGTACTCAGAATTTAACGGTGTACAAACGCATGAGTAACTGAGCAAAATGTGAGGTGTCCCAGTATCGCGAACAGCCCCTTGTAAATCTCAACACGCTTTTTCGCGGGCACCGGTCTAGCGCGGCAAAGGTGACTCAAGCAGCTTTAGAACCAAAGACAACAAGTTTGCTAACCACTCACCACCCCCTTCCAACCCACCCTTTCCAGCATGGGGCTATGTGCCGCTTCGGCTACCTTGCAAGACGAGTTTGACCAGATAAAGTAACAACAGCGTACGCCTGTTTCCCCGGCGACGGTACTAGATATCTATCGCCAAGACCGTGGCAAGGACTCAGCTTCCAGCCAAAATTTGTTATGTGCCACTGCTAAGGTAATCAACGCCGGCATTTGCAGCACGTCGAGCTTGTTCGAGCCTTAATAAGCCATAGCCGCGTTTCTGGCAAGAGAACTTACATTTTCCGCGAAGGGTTGGTGGCTACACCAACACATCTTTGTTTTAAAGTTCTGCCGTCCCGCCGATACGTATCTGTTGTGGTCAGCGGACCGATAGGCATGCAGTGTTGTTACTTTATCTGGTCGATCACGTCTCACGAGCATAGGGTGGGTGGCTAGATTATTTTAGGTATATTCTAGGCACTTTACTTCGGGTCTGCGCGCTTTGACTGATGGCGCAAAGCTGCAGGTGGCCGACATGGCCTGCACTGCTCACCGCAATTAGTACACCTGAAAAAAAAATTGAGGCTGGCTGGGCATTTTGGCGCAGCGTGGTGCAATTTTAACAATTTCACGGGTTTGGCGCAGCTCGGTGCAACAATCGGGAATTGTATCAAATTGGCGCGATTGGCGCAGCTGTTGCACCCCTGCTAAAAGGACCTGATGTTAAACTGTTCAAGCTTTAGCAGTGCATTTTGGGGGCTGTTAAGTCAGCCATTGGAGTCTACCCGGTTACTGCCTCCAATTAAGGGGTAGCAACAATAACTTTTCTGCACCATGTATCTACTTTTCCATTACTGAATAAGACAGCTCTGCGGGTGTATGTAAACACTGCCTTATTTCAGAGCACTGTGTCGATTACAGAAGACCGGCAAGTCCCAGACTTCCACGTATTTTTTACCCTATTGTAATCATTTTTAAGCATGTAATAATGATAGCAACCAGAAGTTTATACTAATTTGATCAGAGCCTTGTGTTCTATTGAGCGAACCAAAGAATGGTTTATTTTATTTAAAAAATTGCATTTTTTGCTCCTGTACATGATTTTGGACATTTTGCACACTTTCTTTTAGATCAAATGAAAGTTATTCTAAAAGATCAAGTTCAGTTCAGTACACCACCATGTGTTGCTTGAGTATGTGCACAAACAATCAGCATGACATCTTTTGCCATTTCAAAATTATCATACTGACATAACGAAAAATGGCATTTCGAGAAGATGGAGCACTACTTATGCAATGAAAATTGCAGTTTTTTCTGTGCTGACCTATTTTATTAGTGTGCCACCTTATCTATTTCACTGTGTCTGAGTTCGGTAAATGCGTAAACATTACTAGTTGGACAGCTTTTTCTTTTCGCTAAAGAATGCTAAACTTCATGCTTTTCGTCAATTTACAAAGAAAATAAGCTACAAATGCTACAAAAGCTACAATAAGCTACAAAAGGGCCATTTACTTTCAGGTCGCTTGTTTCAGTTGATTAAAAAAAGATACGCAGGATGAGGACAATACTGTAATATCTCAAGCAAGCGCCCCCAACCAAGCTAGTTCCATCCTCTCTCTTTCAAGATATTCAAAACATGCATGAACAACTGAGCAAGCACTCCCCCCCCCCCCGCCTTCCTGCCATTTCTGCAGTTTCCTTCACTTTCTTTATTTAGAAGCGCAACGAGGTTGCAGAATCATAGTGAATTCATGCATATTTATTAAAGTGTATCAGTTTCGTTGGAAGCACTTGCGACTTTTTCACCACAATCTTGATTTTTGATGCAAGACCGAGCAAGAACCCCCCCCCCCCTCCGATTCTCATCACCTTCACCATAGTGGGAGCACTTGCTCAGGATTGCACGGTACATGAAAAACGTGGAAAAAGAATCTGCTTTCATATCAAGCAAACAATAAAAAGTACTTTATTCTAATTTTTGCTTGCCCTGCTTTCTTCATACACAGAATTATTAACATAACCCTTACAAATATTATTCAGTTCTGCACACCATTTCGCAATAGAATATGCTGCCCGCTGATATTGTGAACTCCTCTTCTGTCAAATTTATGAACAGAATTCAGAACTTATATGAACACCTTGCTTACTGTACAATGTGCATATTTATTGCTCTTACTTGCTTTGTACATAAGGTCTATTTATTTTCCTCACATTTTTGCGTATTCAAGTTCAACCCATTCCTGCATGGGCCTGAGAAGAGGCCTGCAGTATTGCAAAATAAAATAGGAATAAGCTACTTTGAAATTCAGATAAACTTGGTTCCCTACACTGACAGACACACGTAGGTTCAACCCTGTTCAAGAAGCATGAAGTTGGCAGACTTGTCAATTAATCTGCCCATTGAAAACATCAATGCTACTGAAAGCTAAATTTCTTAACAGTACACACTTGCCTGATAGCTTCCTTTGGAAGCATATGAAGCCCTGTCAAGGTGAGGCATCATTGGGAAGGACTGTGGTAGCGGCTCAGAAAGTGTAATACTGGTTGTGATGCAGCAATGGCTGAAGTGAAATATAGGCCGTGGTGGTGGTAACAGCAGCTGCAGTGTTTGTGCCGAAAGAGCCTGACCTGGAGGATATGACTGAAACCTAAAGGGTGACAGATAATAGGTATTAAGAAATCATGAAAAAGAATGTTCACTACATTATAGAAATTTGCAACTTAGAGTGATGGACAGCTGAGCTTGTTGGTAGAGATTTATGATGGACTTCTGTGAACATAATAAGCGAGAAGCGTAGCATGTAACGGGTGTGTCGCGGGTAGTCCTTACATTCACAACATAGCTCAGGGGCTAAAGAAAGTGATAAATAGACACAACATCAATGCATTATGGCCACCAATAGACTAGGTACTAGGCGAGATATAATGTCATGCTGAAAAACAATGAGAGGGGACAAGAAGCTGGACTCACATTTGTTTCGTAAACACACCAAAAGTTTTGTTGATTACCATACAGGCGTAAAGTAAAATGTTCCTTTTAGCTTCGGCCATACCTACATAGGGCAGATGGGCCAGTGTTAACTATAGATGAATGAAAAAAAAAAGAGAGCGCGAACTACAGGCTCACCAAAAATTCTATCTTTAAATTGTCGAAGGTGTGTTGAAAGCACAGGCCGACCAAAAAAAAAAAAATGTGAAGCTCACTCAATCACAAAATGTATTTGCACATATGGCTCATTCAGATTCTCATTTATGGCCCAATCCAAGTTTGAGTCACTCGGCTTGTGAGGGAGTTTGCCGACCTATGGCTGAGAGGGGTTCTGAAGTCTGCCATTCCTTTCCTCCAAAGCCTCTATTTGTTGCTCAATCCACTCGTTCCATTGTAAAAATTTTCTGGAGGAGGCTCAATCAAACAAGCTTCTAATTGCCAGAGCCATCTTACAGGGCTCTTTTTCTTTCTTGAATTACTGCCTTCTGCGACTTTTTTTTTTGGAGGGGTGGGGTGGTCTTGGGAGTGTATATATAAACCCAAAATATTACCACTCAGTAGAGATGCTCTAAATGCCAAAAAATTCACAGTAAGCACTCCTAACAGAGCAAGCACCTTTCTACTTTCTTCAAGAGGTGCTAAATAAGTAGCCTCTTCTCCTTTACCACCATCTTCACTGTTTCTATTTGCCGAGTGAGTGCGAAATAAAGCCGTGTATGCATGGGCATTCAAGAAAGTGCTTAAGTAGATGCACAGATGTGCATTTTTTATTCTCAGTGATTCTTCCACTTCCATGTTAAATATTGACCGATGACTGAGCAAGGGCCTACTCTTCAAACCTTGTCGAATTATCATTCACTCTCCAGGAGCACTTGCTGAGAATTTTTTGATAAACACAACATACTACGAAGTCTGTACTTTCCAGTAACACGTACCTAAAAACTAGAGTGGCAGTAACTACTTTACTAAGTCATATATTACTTCATAGGTTGCCGTGAATATTCACCTGAATATTATACTGTCTGCTGTGTTGCTGACCGCCACAGCTGTATGTGCTCCTTAATTTATAACTATGCAATAGTTGCACATCATATTTGCAGACTGATGTTTATGCAGTGATTTAGCCACATGAATTTATGCAAATCATTACAAAATTAACTGCTTCATGAACGTAACAAACATACAGTCAGCATGAGTATAACTTGAGAAGCTTGCTTTGGCATGTTGACACTCCAGAGGTACATTTCAGCTCATAAAATACAATGCCTATATTTTTCAAAGTCAAAATGGCCCCCGAATAAAAAGCAATTAAAATTTCATGATGCAACACATATGTGTTGTACGATTTCTTTAGTGTGCCCGTCTATCTTATGAGGTCCCAGCTTTCAGTTTTTTACGCAAAGCACCCATGTAAGCATGCCTCGGATAAGTGTGAAGTGTGTGCTAGAATTCAATTTCAGGGTTCTGAGCAGTGCAGTGCAGCTGAAATTCATCGAATATTGAGAAATGTGTACAGCACCACTTTCAATACATAACAGCAAGGCACTACAATAGTGTAGGAAATTAGAAGCATGATGCACAATACTTACAATGCAGACTGACTGGGAATGAAGCAAGTGTAAAACAATGATTTTGTTGACTGAACGGATCAGATAATTCGGGAAAATCATTGGGTCAGAATTTTTGGGCTGAGTAATCCATTTCCCAAAATATTGCAGTCAACTCAATACAGCACACATGGTATACCATGGTTGGACACAGAGTGAGACTCTAGTGCTGCAAACTGCGTGCAGTCAGTTCCTAAAATGCTGACTGGTCATGAAAACAAAATGATAAATGGGTGCCATTTTGACATTTCTCTGGCACTACCATGATCTACTCCAGAACTGAAAGTGCAATACAAACAGTGAAAGCATTCCGATGAGCGCAAAAAAATTCAAGTGAACCTTCTTCAAGAAGAAGTGCATGGCTGCTGTGTTTGCGGAAATAAATGGTGGTGTTTCCTTGATAAAATAGGTGAGGCATAAACCCACAAAGGCTCATGAGATTTGCCATCTGCATCGGCTCCTAGTTAAAGATATCCATGGCACGCTGTTTCGCTGGCCGCGCTTTTGGAGACGTAGACAGGGCTTTTCTTTCAATTGTGTTGCAATCTAGTAATTTGCACCATCATAGTCGGCTGTGCAGATGTCGAAAATAGTGCCGAATGGGAAAAAATGTTCAGATTTCCTTGGAACAAAGACATAAAATTGAAGTGGATTTTGTGGAGAGATATGGTGAGTGGTATAGCCTTTGGATGCCTAGCGTAAGGTGAGTAATATTTATCGACAATCCTGCATGGATGGTTTCGTTTGACACATTCGGTATTTATGTACAGGCGCTCCAAGAAAAGATCCATAGCAGGTTGACTACGTGCCATCAACATATTGGCACGTCGAAAGAGAATCTAAGGCGCCAAGACTGAAGTACAAAAGTCATTTGGATGTGTAGTTTTCATCATCACAACCACAATCACTATCTACACAGCTACGACAAGCATACGGCATTTGCTTTAAAATGCACGGCCGCTATGCAACGTGCAGCCAGCTCTGAGCATGATACAGAAAATAGCAAGACAGAGCAGCCAACAGCCACACGATATCATGCCAGGGGTGACACCGTGGAATCCACGGCACCAATTGCAGTGATGTATACACAATTAGTAGTGGTTAAGAAGGCGACGACTTCGCACCAGTTGGAAAAAATGATGTGTCAGTAATGCTATGTAGACAAGAAAGGGCGCTCCACTATCCTATTTATAGAACAGGTATACAATGTGTTGCTAGTGATTTCAACTGTTCCTCAAAGGATTCATTCCGTAGTAGTCAATTTATTCATACCTGATCTGGTGCACATGCGAGCAGGACAGGTAACAAGCCTTAACAAACACGGTGCCTGACTATGAGGTGAGCATTGCCTAGACCAGCTTGTTCACTAAAACGATGTAATGCCGAAACGCCTAAGAAGCTCAACTTTACTAAATAAAAGTCGCTGTCATTCATGCACATTTGAACATTTTACCAGGCCGTCACCGCTGAACACGTAGTTTTAGTAACATATGATACTCACTGCACATGATGAACGTTGATACAAGATACTATATATCCAACAATCTGAGACAGCGACAGTGTTTCAATTGCAAATGCAAAAACAGCTGAGCGCCCTCACTGAAGCAAACACGTAAAAATAAGCACATTAGTCGGTGATGTGCATTAATAGCAAGTGTAAAATTAGTTCAAAGACATGACAACCAAGGCCACGCCACTTAAAAAAAAACACATAATTGTGATAGCACATACAGTCAGTTGTTTGCCACTTCAAATGAAAATATTATTTGGCAATCACAGCACATGCTTCTCTTTTGTGGTCAGTCGTAGGTGCAGCCGTGCTATTGTGTGCTAGAAATTTGCAGCATATGCGTTGGGTTACCATGAAGAAAGCGAGTGACACGGATAAACGCCAATACTCAAGGAGGGATGCAGCACACGGAGAGCCATTGAAATGGTAGCTGGTGCAGACTGCATGCATCCCATGAGCCTTTGCAAGTTTATGCCTCACTAATTCATGGGACATGGCATGACCCTCACTGCAGTATTGTAGGTCTAACTCTCAAATGTCTACAGAGTGCAATTAGGAATAAGCAAAGAGAGATGTCATAAGTGACACTGTCTTTTTTTTTTCATGACAACATGGGGCCACAGAGGAAGCAGCGGGAAGTTCAGTCGCCCAACGCCCTACAGACCTAACTTAGCTATCTCTGATTGCCATATTTTTGCTAACATGAAATGCTGGCTAGGAGGCCTGTGCTTCCACCCAGTCCTGTTCTTCGCTCTGCTGCTTGATGCAGACTCGCTTACTGAACTTCTAGGCGGAGAGTAAAGGAAGTTGCAAGGCAGACAGTTCTGATGAAGCCCTTGATCAACATTTGTTGGGCTGAATACTAAATCACTGAGAATCTTACATTACTAAGTCAAAAGTGTAGTTGCTAAGTATTAGTGCTGTTCTTTTTCTTTGTAAGAATCATCCTGGCAAAACTGACCTATTTACGTGTGGTGCCAGTATTGTTATTAATTATTTCTGTACCATTCTCCTTTCTTGTAATTCCACTGCAGCTTGGGCTATGCTAGGCTGCAGTATTGTGAATAAACAAATTAATGAGTTGGTGCTACACACTGACAAATGTCTGAATCAAAATGGCAAATATGTACAGATGTAGCTGGTATATGTACCTAAACGTTTCAAATGAAGCAGTCTTCATTTTCGCTCTGGTTACTACTTCACGACCGAACAGAACTTGAAAAAAAAAATGCAACATAGAATGAGTGGCCCTCGCCTAGCCAATTAGCACAAATGTACTTGAATGAGCGACTATTGTATAGACGTGCGGCTTGTGAAAGCAACCAGGACATTGGAAGTTAGCATTTTGTATATGTTGTTAAAATCAGTTTTACTATTAAACCACATTTACCTTCCAAGTTCTGACGTTCTTTTCACAGTCACTCTGGTAGAAACGATTGTGTTGCACGGCGAGTCGTTTTTTTCTCCATCTGCACGAGGTGAGTAAAAATACTTTAATCAGAGAACACATAAAGTTGGAGAGCAGGCTACTATAAATAACCACACAGAAATGAAAACGTAGAATGTGTGACTATTACATGCGAACAATAAATAAATGCAATGTAGTGCAGGTTGGCCATCAGGAATAGCGACGTCGACTTGTTCATATATTAATAACTCTACCGGTGTCACACCGCACGTTTCCAGCGCCATCAGGGCCGACCCGAATGTGGTTTTTGATCGCGATCAACAGTGCCAGTTACAACTTATGTCACTGTGCAGCCGCACATAATACATTTTAATCCAGATCAGTCATGATTGCGATCGAAAGATCCCATGGGACACGAGTGTGCGGTATCAGGTGCAGCATTCCAACATACACAACACACACGGATAAAATGTGCCACATAAAAAATAAAACACACACGCACTCAAACATGTTTTCGTTGTGCCTTCCTTTGTTCGCCTAAACGCACGCCAGCGAAAACGTCATGGAAAATAAAACGACACTCACCTCAAAGAAGGTGGACATCCCTGTAATAGCAGCTCTTCTTGATGTCCTTACCCGGCTCACTTTGTCGATAAAGGCCTTTTTTGCCATATCGGCAACGCTCAGCGGAATGAAGCATTTCTCGAGGTTGTCCACAACGGCGCGGTAACCGTCTTCGCAAACGACGAACGTGACTTTTGGTGCACCCCGCATTTCAAATGACTCTTCACGGTTTTACTGAACCACATCTGTTTCACACCTGCCGCACAGTTCAATGAGGCATAGAGGCTGCACACAGGAAACGTTTAAACCCGGTAGCACAAGACAAGCAACAAACCATATCGCACAACTTTCAAGCGCCATATTGACGACGAATGACTCCAAAATGGGCTTGTCTTGGCCGCTTGTGGTTAACCGACTCTCCTGAAGTTACAATGAAAAAAAAAAACTTGAGGCGAGAAAGAAAAAACTCGTTGACACAATTTCAAATCCATAAATTCACGTTTTTTCGCGCGCATAAAAAAGCGTGCAGTAAGTTTGATTGGTCTCATTAGTTTTTTTTTTCATGCAACCAAAAATTTGTATTTTGGCTTCCGTAGTGCGGCTGTCAGCTGGTGTTGACTTATGGCTCGTAAACATCCGGTCGCGCAAAATTGCAAATGGCAGTTAAGCATTCTGCAATGATCCCGTTGATTCTCATCGACGCAGTAACAAACTGGACCTACCTACAGCGGAGAGCATGTGAAAAAAAAAAAAGCTTTTTTGAACTTCACTAAGCTTCCCAGCGGATTATTGTTCAGCAGCATGCCGTGACGGCATACGTTAACTGGCGTACATAAGCATACATAATCGCCGAAAGAACGCCACCAGTACACACAGCTTCGAGGAGACCAACAGAAAAAAAAAACACATCAAAGATAAAATTCATCCGTGTTATTCTAGATTAACGACGAAAGCATAAAGCGCAGACACGCGAGATGTTGACTATTTTTTGTTCAATACACAGGGTAATGGTAGAGATATTCTCGTCTGGGCCCCGTAATTAATGTGTGGTGTTTAGAATTTTTTCACGAGCCGTAAGTGTTACATAGATGAGTATTCAGCTGACCTTACTGTATCTGTAAGCATTAATATATTCTTTATCTTGTATATGCATATGCCAGAATTCAGCGTAAGTAATAGTATAAAAACAGCTGAGCTGTGGAGAAGAATTATCTTTGGCTAAGTTGTAAATTATGCGTAAAGCTCTGTTTTGAATAACGTGGAGCTTCTTTAAAGTGCTGCTAGTAGGAAGAACAATTAAAACGTGAGACAGCTAAACGCACGAGACTGGCCTGCACATCCCTCAGCAACATTTATGGTAACCAAACACCTAGAGTTTTAATGGCTGGCACAATTTTTATGTTTCTAGAGCTGCAAGTCAGTGATTCCTGTCATAGCACATGCTTTACCCCGTGGCAAAAAGTGATCCCTCTCGTATTAGCCACAACAATTTTTAGTGCACTTTTTCCAGTCACGCTTCATTTTTACTAACCGAAAATTCTACGAAGATTACGATATTACTTGACGCAAATTCTACGCGCAGCTTCTTGTTGAAGCAAAGCTAACTGCAGCCACATGCACTCCGCAGTTGTAGAAACATAACATTAATTTGCTACATGTTG